>NC_048302.1:12923964-13115346 GCF_013100865.1 Trachemys scripta elegans
ACTGGAACAAATTGCCTAGGGAGGTTGTGGAATCTCCATCTCTGGAGATATTTAGGAGTAGGTTAGATAAATGTCTATCAGGGATGGTCTAGACTGTATTTGGTCCTGCCATGAGTGCAGAGGACTGGAACTGATGACCTCTCGAGGTCCTTTCCAGTCCTAGAATCTATGAATCACAATGGTCTAGGATTCTTGACATGGCATAGATATGCCTCACTATTGCTGTACACTGTACAGTCAAATGGCTGAGAACTTAAACTGGATGGTAACAGACCACGAAATCCAGGGATGATTGAACCGGGTGACACTGTGAACAAAACAAGCTCTCAGCCATGCTTGTGGCTGCTTCCAGCCCTTCATACTGACTGACTCTGCTGACATTTTAAGCTGCAGAGTGGCACACAGAACAACATCCTACTGTACAAATGAGGACCTGGTATGAAGTGTTTGTTCCTTCTTAGGTAGCAATAACCTGCCAATCAAAGATAATTAAATGGCCAAAGCTGGCAACAAAATTTGGTTGCTCTGCACCCTGCTGATAATCTGGGTTGGTGATGATGTGTTGAGACCAATCCTGGCACTCTGATAGTCTGGTCAGTTTAATCCCATTTGATAATATACCACGTTGAAACAACAGCTTTCCTCACTTTTCCCCACTGGGTTATCCTCTTGATCACATGCCTGTTGCTGTCCTTTAGTTATTATCTTTGAGAGAACCAAAGAATTTAGCTTCCTAGGTCATCACAGAAATCTCTGTGTTTGACTGTTATCTACAGCCTCCAAGGGATGAGAAATGAAGTACAAAGGACAACATGTCTCAAGGAACAAGATGGATGAGGTCATATCTTTTATTGGACCAACTTCTGTTAGTGAAAGAGACAAGCTTTCGAGCTTTCACAGGGCTTCTCCTCAGGTCTGGGAAAGGTACTCAGAAGTTGGTCCAATAAAAGATATTACCTCACCCACCTTGTGTCTCTAATATCCTGGGACTAACCCAGCTACAGCACTGCAAACAGCATTTCTCAAAGCCCTCAGTCCTGCATCTAGTGCTCTTTTGTTATTTTGGTTTGTGAAATGAACTCGGCGTCAAAATAGTCATTGTATTTTTGGGAATCCAGCATGAATCAGGAAGGTGGGGAGGGTTCTGTCCTGGACAAACAGGATCTTATGTGCTCAGGTAGGTAGAGGCCTGAGACTTCCCCGGTTTAGAAACATGTACTGGAACATTTGCAAGCTAGTTTGTGACTGGAGAATCACTGGAAGGGGAGAGTGGCGTGGAGAGGGTCTGTTAGAATCACACAGAGGGAGGAATTGTGTCCCTCAAAGTCTAGATAAGCACCTGAAGGTTTGTAGCTTTGTCTGTATGTTTGGGACTGCCCTCATCACCACACTCAAACTGTGGTCAATCCCTAAGGAGCAGGGGAGGGGATTAGGGATCAATTGGCCTCATTAACGCCCAAATCCCAGGATTTGTTGGGTTACTGCAGACTCAGGTTTAATGTTGGCCTTCCTTGTGTGGTACAGCTGGCTGTGGTGTTCCAGCACAAGTGCAGGTCATGCTGAACACTAGGCTTCAGCCATTGCACTGAGTGGAAGTCTGTGTGTGCCTTCTCCCTGCTTCTTAGGAGCACAAGTAAAAGGCAGGAGAATGGGGGTGTGTGAAAAGAAATAGGCCTAAGTCTGATCCTCATGCTCTTACCTGTACACTCCTCCCTAGTCCTTACTCGTCAGGCTGCCTTACTCAGCCCTTTCCCCAGAGCATCTCTGCAGAACTGTGCTGTGCAGGGGGAAACCCTTCATGCTTATAGCGTTGGGAGTTTTACAACTGAAAACCGCTTCCCTCTGAACTTTGAAATGGCTGGGTAGCAAATACGCACTGTATTGTAACCAACAGGCATTTTCCAGGTGCCAGCTAAAATGACGGGGAAAGTGTCCCCTAGGGGACAGCGGAAGAAAGAGAAACTGAGGCAGGATTAGAGCTGTTAGCTTGGGCATGTGATGGCAGAACCGAAGAAAGAAAAGGAATTACCTGCTGCTCGCATGTGCAGGATAGTGGGCCTTGCTGACGCACCTCCTGCTATCTTTGACAAACAGCTATTTTTAACCGGCAGGCTGCAAAGCAAATGTTAACACTTGGATAAGTGTAATCAGTGGGTTTGTATGCTCTGGGGAGGGAGGTTGCTGTGTAAAATGTAACAGAAGACAAGCCCGTGAGTTATAATAAGCCTTTGGCTAAGCATCACCTGATAACCACCATAGACCAAACAGGATCAAATTGCCTTGTCCCATTACTTGCATCATCCCCTGGTAATAAACTCTCAATGGAATTCATGGAATGACTTGTTTGCAAAGCCAAATAGCAATGAGACGAGGTAACCTGGTCTCCAGTTCCCACCTGCCACAGCGCGGAGCATTCCCCAGCCTGTAGTAAAATCGCATTATACAAGAAGCAGGGAAGGAGCAAAAGAAAATGATCCCTGGAGTTTATCGTCATGATAGAATTCTCCCCACTCTGCACTTTGGGAGGGCAGGGATGGTGGGTTCCTGTAGCTGCACTGCCCCTGATTGACATCACTATTTTTTTCCTTCTCTTCCACAGCCCCAAGTGACTAGAATGCATTTGTCCTGGTGTTTACTATTTTTACTATTAATGCTACTGCTTCTTTCTTTGTATGACTGAGAGGAAGGTTGGTCTTGTAGTTAAGGAACTGAACTGGGATTCCGACTTCCTCTCAGACCTGAGGCAAATCACTTAATCCCTTTGTGCCTCGGTTTCCCCATCTGTGAAATGGTGATAACCCTTCTTTTTTCATCTTGCCTATAGAGATTGTAAACTTTCTGGGGCAGAGACTTGTACTATATGTCTGTGTAGCATCTACCGCAATGGAACTTCTTGGTAATACAAAGTAATAAAAATACGTTGCTCTAGGTGCCTTACAGACAAGGGGCATGAAAAAGTCCCTACCCCACAGAGTTTACAAACAGAATAACACCCTTCAGGCTGTGACGCTCAGAGTATCTTTCCCAGACCTGAAAAAGAGCTCTGTGTACCTCGAAAGCTCGTCTCTCTCATCAACAGAAGTTGGTCCAATAAAAAATTACCTCACTCACCGGGTCACCCTTCAGACGTAACCCATATGGCTCCATAAGAACGGCCATACTGGGTCATACCAATGGTCCCTCTAACCCAGCATCCTGTCTTTCCAACAGTAGCCAATGCCAGATACTTCAGAGGGAATGAACAGAACAGGTCATCATCATCATGTGATTCATCCACTCCCAGCTTCTGGCAAACAGAGGCTAGAGACACTCAGAGCAGGGTGTTGCATCCCTGACCATCTTGGCTAATAGCCATCCTCCATGAACTTATCTAGTCCATTAATGGTACAGAGAGCGGGTATGATTCTGATCTTATTTATGCTTGTTTTACATAGGTATATCTCCACTGATTTCACTGGGATTACTTTGCCTTACAGTGGTGGTGGTGAGATCAGAACCAGAATATAAGGTCTGTGGCTAATTAGCGGTACATCGCATAGCCCAAATTCTGCTCTCCGTGATACTAGTGCACATTGAGGCAGTGGAGTTACTCTGGGCTGACATCCGAGTAACAGAGCAGAACCCGGCCCCCTGGTTTTTAATGGGATTCTGTTTGCCATATTGTTGCTCATGTGACTTATCACCTTAAGGCCTACACTAGACTTTGCCTTGTGTGCTGTTTTTCTTACACCCTGGAGATTTTAATTTATCAGACCCAAATACGGCACTGCAGGAAAGTACCTGCTGCCCCTCAGGAGCTGCAGGGAGCTGGAAAGCTGGGCCTCCCGGAGACGCCATGGCAAATAACATTCACGAGCAAATAACAATTGGTCCTCCTTAGTGATGGAAGCATCTTGAAAAGTTTGGGCCAGTTTTGATAAGCATCCACTTCTCCAAACCTATTGAGTCCGAAATACTAGAAGGACGGCTTTGCTCACTGTATTGCTCATTAGGATTCATTTAGTAGTAATTACACAGTGCTTGACAAACATTCCCTGCCCCACAGAATGTATGCTCTCAGATGGACAAGGAAAACAATGGCAAGCCCCAGGAGAACAGCACAGGTCAGGTGGGGGTGCAGGGATTATTGGGGAGGGGACGTGGAAGGGGTTCTCAAAGCAGTAGATTTTTAAGGAGGGCTCTTGGTGAACCAGAAATAGGAGACTGTCCCAGGCGCAGGGGGCAGCATGGCTGTAGGCCCCAGTGTAGCGTGGAAGAAGAAGGATAAGGGAGCAGTCAGAAAAGGGGAGTGGGAAGAATGTCAGAAGCAATGGAAGAGGAGGAGGGCACTGGGAGCAGAGAGGTGTGAGAGACCCCAGAAGGACTGGGGGTAATTGCTCATCTGTCCCGAGAACCTGCTTATGTACACGGCTCTCTTGTCACCCCGGTTTCACTAGCAGTCACTGATGTGACAGATAGGCAGGCATGTAGGAAAGAGCTTTACCAACCATGCTGAGAGGCCTGTGTTTGTCTGGTAGCAGCACCGCCCGTGGCTGGCTTTCCTGAGCCCCTGGTCCCCCTCCACACTAGGGCTCTCCTGAAACCTGACTCTCTTTCTCCAGTTTTCCTCACCATGGTCCAACCCCTCCTGTGTAGCATAGTGAGGCCAGGGGAGAAGAGATGGCTTGAGCTGGGGGTGCCTTCCAGGCAGCTGTGCCTCAGGGGCCCTGGTGTTGCAGAGGCTTTGCTTTCAAAGTGCCTGGAGGAAACTAGGGTGTGGAGGAGTATCAACTGGTTAAAGCAATATCCAAATTAACTGGTGGTGATGCCAATAGGTTTGCAGGGGAAGGGCTGTGGGTGCTCTGAAGGGGAGGGAGGAAGGGCTGCTGCTTCTGGGTGTTATAGGGGAAGAAGGGGGGTGGGTACAATTTGCCTTGGATTACAGTCAGGCTGGTGGGGATGGGCTTCTGCTGCTCATCACCCCGGCACGCTAGGTGCTGAAGAGCTGCTTTGGTCAGCAGCTTCGACCTGTGGTCACCATGATGGAAGCCTATGGCTCTTCTGAGATATCAGCAGCAGTGGGTGATGGAAACACCTCCAGAGAGGAGCCCAGAACCCTGCAGACTACAGCCCATTATAGTTCTGGAAGGCTTATTATGAACATTATAAAAAGGAAAAAACATATATCACTTATTCCCAATGGACTAAAGTGGACAGGATCTGAGCATTAATGTGTCAGGATTCCCATAGGCAGAGTGCAAGACAATTAATACTGTCTTTTTCCCATTTAAGCCGCAAAGCATTGTGGGACAGAGCTGGCCTGGGAGAGGCAGCTTTACAAGCAGAAGTTGTCGTCTAGCGTTAATGATATCGCTTTTGAAATTAAAATAGTTCTTACTGCCTTAAGACTGACTAATACACCCCGTAGAAATCACACTGCAGGAAGAGCCTGAGCTAACGCTGCTTCGTGCTCAGTGGCTGTGGGAGCCCAGGCAGCAAAGCTGTGAGCGTGGCGTACGCGAAGAGTGTGCGGGGCTCACTCTGGACGGCAAGTCAGTGTGAGGGGAAGAACTGGTGGATTAGTGAACTTGAGGGGTCCCTGAGTGATGTAACCAGAACACACCTTTGGTGAGCTGCACGCGATGCTCAGACTGCCATTGTAAGAGAGCCTGCATAAGGAATAATTTATGTTTGTAAAATGGGGGCTGACTTCAGTGGGGAAAGAGTTACGCCCTTGCAGAGTGCTTTTGCCAATCCACCTAAGATCTTTCACGGGTTTGAGTTTCCAAATAATTGCGAAGAACCCACCCCAAGTGCCAGCAGAACAACATTTAGGGTTGGGGTGGGTGACACTGAAAGATAACCACTGAGGGTCTCTTCGGGGACTCTTTCCCTATCAAGCAATCCTTACTCATCTGAGTAGCCCTGGGAGGTCCCATGGGACCTTTGAAACTGACGTCAATAGTAGCAGGAGCAGGGCCTAAGTGAATGAAGTCCCACAACACCCCAGTGATATCGCTGTTATCTCCATAGAGCAGATGAGAAAACCAAAGGGCAGAGAAATTAAGTGACTTACGCACATCAAATCCATGTATAGAGCCCAGACCTCCTGACTCCTGTCCTTTAGCCATATATTTCCTCCTCTTGGTTATCAAGAGAATACACTGCTTGATCTCTCTTAATCCCGGGGAGCATTTTGGACTGACTTTGTCTGATCGCTCCTACAGCTGGGTGGTGCTGGTGGATGGGTGTTGGTGCTGGGATTGATGTTAACATTTCCCACTGTCCCAAAAGTGCTCCTGCTCTGTCCAATCAAGAAGACTCAATCCAGGTGTTTCTGCTCTCTTGGGTCATTGCATAGCTGAGAGCCACGTCATGGTCACGCCCATCTTGTCTGAGCCTTTCCTTTGGGGGTAGGGCCAGGGCCGGCTCTGGCTTTTTTGCTGCCCCAGGCAAAAAAGCCGCCGGCCGCCCCCCCCCCCCCCCTGTGGGGGAGGGTGGCCAGAGCGCCGGGGGGAGGGTGGCAAGCCCGGCCGTGGCCCCGCTCTCCCCGGGGGCCGGAGCGCCGCGCCGCCCCCCTCCAGGTGCCGCCCCAAGCACAAGCTTGGTGGGCTGGTGCCTGGAGCTGGCCCTGGGTAGGGCCCCGCTCTGTGTTTCTGCCCCCTCTCCCTCAACCACACTTGTCTAACTGTCCACATCTACCAAAGGGTTAGTGCTGCAGAGTAGGGTTTGCCTCTAGGCCAACTGCCTTTCATGAGACTCTTTGTTCCCTGCCTTTGCAGCCCTGAAAGTGAGAGATCTGCCCACTCTTCCTCCTGTGCTGTAGGAGGGGGCTTGCTGTGGAACGACTGTTTCCAAAGCCCTTGCTGTGATTTTACCGTCAGGCCAGTGACAGCCACTGGCTCGAGCTGCAGCCGGGCTGTGACATGAAGCCAGGCATTTCACCTGCTAGTTCTGTGCGTTCTGCAGAGGGACCTTCTCCTTCAGGCTGCAGAGCTGCATAGTTTCACATCCCATGAATTTCCATTCGATTTAAAGGGCACAGACCTGTTAAAGAGCACACTGAGCGGTATATAGACCCGGGCTGGAATGACTGGGACCATCCCTGTTAAACAGCCCCATTAGACCTGAAAGGGCTCTGAGGAACGATCTCAGCCACCAGCCAGCGTTTATTAGCCAGCTATTGGCTCTTTATCTCTCATTGACTGGAGTCATTTGTATTTCATTTTCTTTCAGCCACACGCCACACTCTGGCCAGGTACTATTAGGCCACCAGTTCATTTGATTGGCTTTATCCAGGCCAGGCCCGATCTCCGTGACAGGTGCTGTCGGGAATGGGGTGCACTCAGACTCTTCCGCGAGCCAGCCTTCATTCCTCCTCTGACGAATGAATAATGCTGGAAGCTGCTGAGCCACCACTCTGGATGAGACCCGGAAGGCAACCGCTTATCCTCGCAGGATTGGAGCCGTCCGGCTAGATCCTAAAATCGGCGTGGCGCCGTGGATCAGATGCACGGGGGATGGAGATCTGGAAATGAGGCTTGAAGTAAAGGGAGGAATTCGTATTGTGCAGGGTTCTCCTGCCTGTAGTGGAACTGATCCTCGATCTCTGGATACCAGCAATGCCTTTTATCTGTGGCGCCTCAGTTTCTCGCCGAGTCTGAGCGCATTATTCCTGCCTTTGGAATGTACCAAGTGGCATTTAATGTGTCATTAAAACCACCCAGGAGGGGGACACCCCAAGACTCTTCCCCCAGGGCTGTATCCCCTCTGCAAGTTGCTCTCTCTGGGCATTGTCTGGAAATGCTTGTGGTTTTTACAACTTTCTGATTTCCAGCCAGGTGCTTCCCTCCCATTGTGCAGCGTGGGAGGGAAGAGAAGGGCTTTAGTCACAAGCAGGATTCAATTAACGAGGGCGCATGTGGTGGGAAAAGGCAGCTTCTCCGCAGCGATTCCTCTCCCCCTTCTCTCTCGCCCTTCCATGCGACCATGACACCCTGCACACGTCACGGGGGTGTACCCAAGCTGGTAGGGAGAAAGGGCAAGTTCCCATCTCGGGACAATGGAATGCCCAATACAGCTTGCAGCATTCATTGCTGCTACCCAAGAAGCAGTTAGGGTGACCAGATACCAAGTATGAAAAATCAAGACGGGGTGGGGGGTTATAGGAGCCCATATTAAAAAAAAGCCCCAAATATCAGGACTGTCCCTATAAAATCAGGACATCTGGTCACCCTAAGAGCAATCATCCCCCTGCATGTGGCCTTGAGGCCCAGTCAACAGTAGCCTCTCCCCTTGGAGCGCCATGCTGCCATTGTCGTGCAGATTTAACGGGAGATCCTTCGCACATGGCATGAGAGTCTACGGACCTCGGGCAGCAGGGTGAGCTTTGCAGGCCAGGCCCCCTCCCTGCCCTGGTATCTGCACCGCAGCTGCTCAGGGAACTCATGTAGCACATTGACCGCTCTTGGTCTGGTGCAGGAGGGGACCACGTAGCCCTTAATCTGTGGGGCTTAAATTAGCTTTCGTACAGTGTGTGGTAAAAGCAATGTGGTCTAGTGGATAGGGCACTGGACTGGGGGATTTGATTCTGTTTCCAGCTCTGCTGTAGACCTGCTGCTTGCCCTTGGCTCACTTCTTTGTGCCGGTTTCCCCTCTCGCCCTTTGTGAGTCTTGTAGGAACAGGAACTACTTTACTATGTGTTTGTGGTGATCGGCGCCATTAGGCGCTGCTGTAAAGCAAATCAATAATAGTCATAATGTAACTTCCCAAACTACTTCCTTGGCATTGTGTGTTGCAGAGCTGGGAGTGGGACCAACTCACATTTAGTCTGACCTCCCATCGTGCCGAGATCCTGGAGGCTGCTTCCTTCTCGAATGCCTCAGGTTCAGCGCTGGCATGGTTCCCTCCCTGTTGTAGGCTGAAAGGAAAATATTTCTTCTCTACCCCACCACTCTTTTTACATAAAAATCTGTGAGCAAGCCAAAAAATTCTGTTCATGCAGGTGGAAAAATCAATGTAAGAGCTAAACCTTCTTTCCTCTAGTGGATTGTGAATGTAGAGTGACCCAGGGACTTGGATACAAACTGATAGAGACCTGGTCCCTTATCTCTTCTTGTTGAAGCCAGCAATTTGCTTTCCACTACTTGCCACTTTTAGCTGAAGAGCTGTCTGCCCGGATTGACCTGGCTGCCAGGACAGGAAACAATCCAACAGGAAGTGAGGGAGTGTGGAAGTGTTGGGAGCCCCTGGGGTGGTCTTGGGGATGATTGGTAGTGTGTTGGTGAGGACTGTGTAGATCTGCAGTATGTGGATCACAATAACATTTCTTCATCTCTTCCATTGACCACTTCATGACCTGCAGGCACTTTGCTTCAGTCCCTGGCCTCAGCAGATCTTACAGGATAAGTATGTGCGGTCTGGTCAAGACTCTCATGAGAGACCACCACAAGGAGCCCAGGTGTTACACAAAATGGGTGCTGGTGAATTAGTGGGTAGCAACTGTCCCTTTGAGTCAGTAATGCCAACAGGGATGTGGTTTGCTGCTGGAGGTGCCATGTTCTGGCATGTGGGAATAGACATTAGAACCTGGTCCTGATTACTTTTTGCAAGAGGTCTTAACCTCAGTGTCCTGGCCAGATTCCAATTTGGGTAATTACATTGTGCCTACATGATATCCCCCTCTCCCCATCTTTAAGATTCTTGTGAAGTATTGTGGTGTCTTTAAGTGCTGGGTGAGTGTCTCTTCAGTCGAGCTGGTTGGGAGTTTTTTGATGAAATTTTTTATGTCAGAAAGTGCCGAATTTTCAAAACTGAAATTTTTGCGGGAGAGGTAGATTTTTGTTGACAAATTTTTTTTACTCAAAAAAAAAAATTTTGAAGAGAATTTTAAAACGAAAAATTCCAGTTTTCTGGTTCAAGAAAACTGTGTTTCACAATTTAAGTTAATTATAGTAATTTTTTTAAATGGTTGAAATAAAAAACAAAAGGTTTCAAAATTGAAACAAAACATTTAGATTAACTTGAAAAAAACCAACATGTTTTGGATTTTCACTTTGTCCTAATTTGAGACAGCAAATGTCAAAGTCTCTCAACCATTTCTGTAGGGCAGGAAAACCAGTTCCTGCCCAACTCTACTCTTTATGGACACAGGGTACCCATGTACATTTTGAGTCACTTCACTGAAGCCAGAGGTTCATGGATATTGTTGTGTGAATACTTTTTCTCTTGATTTATGTTGGTGTAAACAGGAACAGAATTTGATTCAGAGCCTGAAGATTGCTTAGGGATGCTTCTGGATGATGGAAGATGCAATTACAGGCAGAGCTGGTAATGCCACCAATGTTTAGGGTTGACTGAGACTCCCCATTAGAGGACCCTGTTTTTCAGTTGCTTTTAAGTTTGCCATACTTCAGCTGTCTGGGCTGAATTTTCCACTCCAGGTATCTGCCTCAGGCAGCTGCTGCTGATGATGATTATTATTAGTATTATTACTTCTTTAAGTTTAATTAAAATGGTTCAGCTGTTTCTCAGAACAAGATAAGGGGGAAATATATTGTTTTGCCCATGCTAAAAAAATTCTTTATGGTAGCGTCAAAAGGCGTCTTAATCCTAGAACACAGGAACTGACTTGTTCTTCCATTTAATTGATTCAGTCTCTCAAGATGCATTAGTCTTGTATGAACCCAATCCCTTATTTGCGGTGGTGTATTTATATTGGCAATTCAACAATATATCCCCTGGTGGTGAGAACGTGGGATTGGGAGGCTTTTAGGTTCTAGTCTGAGCCCTGCTTGTGACTTGCTGTGAGCACTGACCTTGGTCAAATCACTTAAAATCCCAGGGCCTGGCTTTCCCTGACATGTGGCTTGCGGAGTCATGTGCAAAGCAGTGTAAAGTGCTAACCAATCAGAATGATGACATTTTTTACCCATTTTGCAGAGGGATAAAAGACACCCCAGCGTGCAGGACAGCAGAGAGTCAGGCCCTCTGTGCTTTGGTTTGCAAAGCACCATGGCATCCTTTAATAGCAAGCACTATGGAAACCCAAAGTAGTAGTATTCGGAATAACCCATTTCATTTACTACACGAAGTAAAGGTTAGGAATCAGTCACCCACCAGAATGGATGAACTTCTCCTTCCTGAGAGAGTCAGTAATCCGGGAATGCAGGACCATTTTGTGTTTGGGAGAAGAAACTTGGTTGGGGTGTATTCCAGAGCAGTCTGACAAAGTTGCCTTCCTTGCCTCCCAGAAGAATAAAGGACCAGCTTATCTGAATGCATCTGTGGCTTGAAGTGAATCTCGATGGCTAGGTTCTCAGTCCCGAAAAGCCTGTTTGCACTAGGGAAGGAGATATCCAGCAGTGACATGCTGCAAGGAGGGACCTTTGACTTAACTATATTTTGATTTAATTGTCTTAACAGCTACATCCTGCTGACTTGCAGTTTGTGGACAATGGGGAAGGAATGTCTGTATTGCATTGGAAACCCTCCCGGTCCTCCAAAATTGTCAAACGATGTTAAGTCAAATGATGTTGGAGTCACTCAGCATCTCTGCCACCCCCTCCCTCTTATTTTCAGAACCTCCTCAGATCTCCATAAAAGCCTAAGAAACTCCACGTCCCATACAGAATCTCAGATGAGTCCATCAGGTATTGAAAGTGTTCAACCATGGGTCCTGATTTGGCCTCATTCGTATGAGTGGTCCCACTGATTTCAATGTGACTCCTTCGGTGAGTCAGGCAGGCAGGATTTGGGCCTGATACTTCAGGGCTCTGCACCTTGTGTGGTCATTTTCATCAGTGCAAAGTGGGGGGCAAAGTGCTACTGTTCTGATCTGGTGTAGTTTTACACCCATGTTCAGGTGTATAAACAACCACGTGAGGGGCAAGACAGAGGCAAATCAAACCTTTCCCAGCAGCATTCTGTTTGTGATTAAGTCCCTGCTGCCTGAATTACAGGTGTATTGTCAGCTGAGAAAGCAAGGGCTCACAGGTCTTCCAAGGAACAGCATCTCTCCCTCTCACCCTGTCATTTCTAGAAAGCTGTTTTTTGCGCCTGGGGAACTACAGACAGCCATCTCCAGCAGGACACTACTGATGGTTGCCTTGTCACCATTAGAATATCTGACAAGTTAAGGGCAGTAGTTTGTCATAGTGATTGCCATTGCTTCCGTCAATACTCAGCTAAAATGACTGACTTTTTTTCAGGGAATCTCACAGTGCCTGTACTGAACCTACTGCCTCAGAATTCCTGCTTCTTTGGGATCATTGAGCGCACAAACCTATTTGGATGCTTTCTTTTCTTTTTCCTTCTTAATAATTAAGAAACTTCAGCAAATAGTTTCAATTGAGTAATCACATGTCCTGTGCATAATACAGAGGGTACAAAGCTGGGATGCTCCATCTTAAAAGGTACAGAGATTTCATTGTTACAAAAGACCCTATAACAAAGGGAAGGAAAAAAGAGTGGAATAAATAAAGGAAACCTCTTTAAAATCATCAAGAAAGGATCTCGGTCAGACGGCATTCTCTGAACCTACAGTAACCATAGGGAACTGAACAAAAGACAGTAGCAATAAGTCTTATGTATCCTTGGTGATCTGCTTAAGCAACTTGTTGCTTTTACAGTAAGCCAAAAAAAAAAAAAAAGGGGAACAGATGGGTTCAAAGTCTGCTGCATGATCTACTGAATGACAAGAGGCCTGCTCTAGAGGTGCAAGATGGAATACAGTGTTAATGCAAAGCAGGCCCAGGGTGGCCTTTTGGATTTTCAGGCCAGGGCAACGGGCATGGTATGCTTTGCCCTCAATAAAGGCAACTGAATGGAGCTCCGTTTGCGTCAGCCTGAAGATGCCGCTGAGATGCGTTGAAGTGGCTGTATTTCAGGAGAGGCCGGCTTAGTGGGGAAGACTTTTGTCTTTTTGAAAGCAGCTGAATGTACTGGCAAGCTGGATTTGGTGAGAGAGGAGGAGGAGGAGAGGAGACGCTGGAATCAGTCCTTCTGGAAAAGTGCTGTGGGATTAGAAAAGGAAAAGTTTTCCATAGGTGTTTTGGACCATCCTGTGGAGCTGGACACAGCCCTGTTACTGAACTGAATAGGGTTATTTTGTATTATAGTCACACCTAGAGGTTCCCACCAAGCTCAGGACCCTATTGTGTTAGTGACTGGACACACACAGTCAGAAGCTGGTCTAATAAAAGATATTACCTCACCCACCTTGTCTCTAATATCCTGGGACTGACACGGCTACCACAGCACTGCACACACAGTCCCTGCCCCAAAGAGCTTACACTCTAAATAGCATTACTTCCTTTGTCTGTCCTGGCTACCTCTGTTTTTCAGCTAGAGATGAAGACCCTTTTTCCTGTTGAGTAGCAGAAATGCTCCCATTGATTTCAGCAGATCTACTCATGCAGTAGGAGTCTGTTCATTCTGGGAGACTGGTATCAGAATCTGGCCCTAAGCGACTTGCCCAAGATCAGAGAAGGAGTCTGTGTCAGAGCTGGGAATCAAACCTCAAATCCCAGTGCTGGCCCTAACCACAAGGCCAACCTTCCTATCAGGAATGCTCCAGGATGGTTCAAAAAGCCCCATAGATTTTTGGATTGCTTTCTGTAGAAGGCTATTGGTTAAGCTCTGTCAGATGCTTCCTTAGGAGACTGGGTGCTGCATTTGCTGCCACAAAAGAAAGGGAATGGAATACTCTTCTGGTGAGAGTTGCAAGGCTTCTAATATATTGCAAGCACTAATGACGCAGTGAGTTCTCCAGTATTTCTTGTGTGACATGTATGATATTGTACCTGGGGATCCCTCATAAGTTCTCTTGCAAATGTTCTAGGTCACCACCAGGTAGAAACTGATGCTGACAACATAGTCAGTAAGGTGAAAGGTCCAACTTAATTCAGCAAAACCCAGGCACACTGGGAGGTATGTCTAACCCCTGGCTCTTTATGTTTAGCTGGTATGGCATAAAACGTTCTATACCCGGGTTTGCAGAGAGCAGTAGACAGGGCGCGCTTCCCCATGCGTGGCTCCACAGATGAATGTCATGGCTGGCCTGGAGCAGTTCCTTGGCCTCCTTAGTACACAGGCTGCCACTTAGAGCTGGGTGAAACTTTTCAGATAAAACTTTGTTTCCCCTGGAAAATGCAACCTTGGGTCAACTGAAATATTTTGTGAACTGGTGTCAATTTTAGTGAATTGTTTCAACTGGAGGGGGGAAAAAAGCAAAAAAGTTCCCCCCAACGTCAAAATGTTTTGATTCTTTTGGGGTGGTGGTGGAAGGGTTGAAACCATATTTTGTTTCCAAATTTCCTTTGCGTTTATTGAAATTCAAGGTTTTGTTTGGTCCAAAATGATTTTTGGGATGGATTTTTGGGGAGGGGTTGCCAAAAATGTTGGTTTTGCTTGACCCCAAACCAATCTTTTCCGGCAACTGAAAAATCAATGATTTCCCCCAGCTCCACTGCCAGTCCTGCTGCACTGCTTATCTAGGTGCTGTCTGGGGGATGGGCTCAGAGGAGAGCAGGAATGGGGAGACACCCTTGTGACATAAGCCTGGGGTTGAGCTGTGGCCTTCAGAGGTAAGGTTAGTGGGACAGCAAACCTATCACACTTCTGCCACCCCATGTGCTCTTCAGAGTCTTCTGTAATAACCAGCCTCTGCACAGAGACTGGGTGACTTCTGAATAAATCACAACCTTAACTTAGGGGGCTGGACCTCGCCAGGCCCCCCATCTTTAAAGCTTCCAGTGAAGGCAATGGAAGTTCTGCATACAGAAGGCTTAAGAGCTTAGGGGCTCAAACTCCCCTTATCTTTCTCAGCCTAAACCAAGCATAGGAGCCTCTGCTGACAATTGCGTGCACTGTGGTAGCAGGTCACTTAACTCACAATAGCTGCATTGCTGGAGCAAGCGGCTGTTTGTTGAGTGGAAGCTAGGTTTGACAGTGCTGTGACCAATCTGGCCCCCCAAGCACTGTTCATGAGACTCAGAATAATGAAATGCATTTTTGACTCGGTCTTTGACTGACAGCATCCAGGCAGCTTGTGATTTGGGCAAGGCGTGACGTACCACCTTCTGACCTCCTGTCACTTGGAGCCTGATTTTTCAAAATTAAATTGTGCATCCAGAATGGGTAGGCAGAAATGGCCGTTTATCTGTGCATGCAATTAGGGCCCTGGATGCCAAATCGGGTGACTTTGAACATTTGGCCCTTAACCACTCGGTTTCCTCATCTGTAAAATCGGTGAAGTCACATACCTCACAGGAGGGTTCTGCTAGTTAAATGATTCGTGTCTGAAGTGCTTTAAGATCCTGGCATGAAAGGCACTGTGAAAGTGCCAACATTATTCATTACTGTTGCTTTCTTTGTAGCTGCTTTTTGGGGTGTCAGTAAAATGATGCCCTGAACCTCTTTTTGAAAAGCTGGCTTTCCTTTGCTTCCTTCCACCCAGCTAGATGGAGGTAGAGGAGACATCCAGGTACCAGCCGCCCTCCCGGAAGCGGCACATGTTGGGCTTTTTTATTTGCCTTTAGATCCTTCCAGCCTTTCTCCTACCTCTGAGAACCCTGGGTTTCCATTGTACTGTTCCTAACAGACATGCCGTAGCTACTCTCTTTCTGGCCGTCCAGTGCAGGAGGGCTGGACTCAGCCCTGTCCGGAGCCCACTGACTGTTACTTTTATTAGGGCCCAACTGAGATCAGGTTCTCACTGTGGAGACGCTGTACATAGCAAGATGCTCCTTGCCCCCAAAGAACTAACAGTCTCAATTGATGAGACAGATAAAAGGTGGGAGAGGTGAAGTGACTTGCCAGTGGCAGTGCTGAGAATAGAATCCAGGGCTCCTGACTCCTGGTCCAGGGCTCTAGCCACTAGATCACACTGCCTTTAACTGTTCCTAACTCAGGAGAGGTGGAATAATGTATGGATCCATCTCTTCCAAGGGCCAAGCACACAGCTTCTATGACCCTCCTTGCCCTTGGTGGCGTGGTATCATGCTGTCCTAGCTTCAGACATTCACCGTCTGCCCATTCAAATGATCCAATTTCCTGGTTTCGATCCTGTCTGTTGAAACAGGTGTTCATTTAAATACATTCCTTGGTCTTTGGGTTTTGTTTGCTTCTGCAGTAATGACGTTGGCTGGAGATAGAGTTGTGGCCAGTGTGCACTTGCTCTGTGTGAACTATGCAGTCTGTGCCGTGAGAATGCCACTCCCTAACTACAAACATTGCATACACAGCCAGCGAGAAGAAGTGATACTTAGTGGGATCCCAGGGCTCCATTTGCTCTTGATTCTTCGTCAGGCACTGAGCCCATTCGGACAAGAATTGTGCAGAACTTGCCATGCTCAGTTCGTGGAGCTGTCACAAACTGTTTTCCTCTTTCCCCTCATGTAAGCTCCCATCCTTGGCATTCCAGTTGAGTTTGGGTAGAGATACCTGGACCTAAATCACAAAAGATGGGTTCAGAGCTGGGTGCAAACTCTCCAAGGGCGAGGAAGTGTTCAGATACAGGCCTTTAGTTCAGCCCGTCACAGAGGCTGTATGTACTAAATGTGGCTCTGGTTTCAGGTCTGGATTCTGAACCCCGTCAGTGCTGGCGAGCGTTCCTGTAGATAAACTGGAACCAGGAACTGGGGACACTCTGTCCTTTGTTTTCCCCATTGTTTCCATGAAAAGACAGCAAGAAAACTGTTAGGTACAGAGCGCTAGGGGGAGATTCTCTACTGAATGTCCGGAGAGATGCAGCGCAGAAGACGCCATCTGGGGAAAAGAGATGGGGGCAAAAGTGGCTTTAAATCACCTTTGTGGACTCTGGGCTGCTCTAGGGGCTGAAACAGCACAACCCCAGAGGGGCTCCCCAGCTCTGCCCCGCCGACCAAATGTGGAGGTGGGATTTAAATTGGCCGTAAGCTGCTCCTGCACTGTGGGAATACCTCCCTGCCCTCCTGCTTCCCCTGTATGGCTCCTGTATGTATGACCCACTCAGTATGGTCCTCTGTCCCTCTCCAGTGGTGTCTGGACTACAGAGGACAGTTGGGGAGCTACCCTGAGGCTTGGCCAACGTAGGAAGACTTTTTCACCGTCAGTAGAAAATCATGCTTTAAGATCCGGAGATTCCAGGTTCAAGTCCTGCTGCTGGCTGCCCTCCCCAGGGCATGGCATAACATGTGCTGCTGCCCACCAGTCCCGTTGTTTTTTTAATAAAAATATCCAGAACAGGAAGCAGATACTTAAACATTTTTAAAGCTGCCCTGCTTTGTTCAACTGCTTTTGTCCCCGGTTCAGTTTCTGAATCACAAGGCAAGGTCCCTGGGGCTTGTTGGCTCTCTTTTCTGGGGTTCACCTCGGGAACTAACCAGCAAAGGTGTTTACTCGGGAACATTTTTAATCTAAAACACAATAGCGGCAATTTATCTCCGGCTTGTGGAGAATGCTCAGTACTTGTGAAATAGAGCAGGGAATTGAGCGGTGTCCCATTTCCCAGCAGGTGCAAGTCTTTCCCTTTAGAACAAGTGGCCAAAGCCTTTCTTGGCTTAAAAAAAGAAGATTGTTTTGTCGTTCTAGCAGGACGGTGTGTGTCTGTGTTAGGCAGAGGTGGAAAGGATGGCTGAGAGCCTGTAGGATTAGGAGACGTTCATCAGAGGTTCTGCTGAAAGCCTTGTGATGCAGGGTGGCTTCAAGAGGCCCTGCCTAGCATCATTTCCGGGAGAGATCCCCAAGGCTTGAAGGTCGGGTTTTCCTGATGAGAGGAATTGACTTGACAGTGCTGGGAACTGGGCACACGGCACAACTATGCGGGTGGCATCTCTGTAGCGGTTTGACACTTCCTTTGCATTGGTGTGATCCCCAGTGCAACAAAGTATTTAAGCACTTAATGAATCGACTTAACTGTAAAAACAGGCCCTTCCCCCTTTTGTGACATTAGAAGCTGATTCTGTTCTATGAAAACGATAGCACCTGTGCTCTTGCGTAGCCCCTGCCAACGGAGACAAGCTGGAACAATCCTGCATTTTGATTTTACGATTCAGACATTAATTTATTTTGCCAGCAAGGTCTAGCATTTCTAAATCCTCCTGGGAATTTTGATACATGCCTGGATCCCTTATATAAATTCTCATTCCTTTGGCTTTGTTGTGTTCTCAGGGGAAAAACACCCCCTCGCCTCCCAATTCAGCAACAACTTCCTAGAAGGCTTAAGTCTGCAATGACACTTAGGCTACGTCTTCACTACCCGCCTGGATCGGCGGGTAGAAATCGATCTCTCGGGGATCGAATTATCGCGTCTCGTCGGGACGCGATAATCGATCCCCGAATCGACGCTTGTACTCCACCAGCACAGATAGGAGTAAGCACCGTCGACGGGGGAGCCGCGGTGGTCGATTTGCCGCCGTCCTCACAGCGGGGTAAGTCGGCTCGGATACATCAAATTCAGCTATGCTATTCATGTAGCTGAATTTGCGTATCTTAAATCGATCCCCGCCCCCCAAGTGAAGACGTAGCCTCAGGTACCTGGCAAGGGTATTCAGAGAGTCGAGTAGTTAATGTTTGGAGGAGGCTTTGAAGATGTGATGTTCTGTATGATGTTTGTACTAAATCCTGTTCTTCTCATCCGAAGAACAGGCCATTACTTCCTACAAGAAACTGTTGTTCACACTGAGACACCTGAGACACTGAAACTAATCTATAGAGCAAGAAAGCTGGGTAACGTGCCGGAATGTGCATTATGGCTCAGTTACTCTTCGCCTGGCGTGACAACATCCTGAAGTATCTATCATTTCACTTATAAGAAAATCACTCAGACCTAAGCATCAGCTGTTCTCCACGGACATTCTGCTGGACTACAGCAGACTGGGTCAGAGGCTTGTGTGAGTTCTGAGAACACGAATCTGCAAAGAGGAGTTTAGTTACCATTTTTAGTTGAATATGGTGCCGAGGAGCTTGAAGGCCTTGCTAGAGCCAGGTAGCATGCCTCCTGTCATGCCACATCGCTGGACTTCAGTCCTGATCTGCAACACCCTTGCTGTCGCAGATCTGAGCTTCTCTTGAGCGTGGCCCACCAAGTGTTTTGTATTATAGCAGATTTTCAGTGGTGGTTTTGTGGCATGATTGACCTTGAGTCTCCAGAAGTGAAAGCTTAGTGCCTTAACCCATTGTGTCACCTAGCTTCACCCCAGTGTCCAGGATTCATACTTCAGGCGGATGCGTAAGGAGACAGCCTTTCTCTGTGGCGAGAGCACAAGACTGGGAGTCAGGAGACCCAGGACCTGATTCTTCCCTCCCCTCCCCTGCACCTTGTGCAGTCATTTGCCCCTGTGCAATGTGTAAGTGAGAATGCAGCTGACTCTGCACAGGGATAAATGACTACACAAGGTGTAGAGCAGGGACGAACCAAGCCCCTGTGTTTTATTTCCAGCTCTGCCACTGACAGACAGCATAGTCTTGGGCCAGTCGCTTAACCTTTCTGTGCAACTGTAAAATGCTACCTCCCTTTATAAAGTGCACTGAGATCCTCAGTTGAGAAGTACTACAGAAGTGCCCCCTGTTGTTATTAATTGTGTTAACTTAGATGCATCGGTTTTACAGCTTGCATGTTAGCAACTTGCTCTAGTCATTAGATTGGTTGATCAGCAAGAGCGCATAGGTGCTGGAACTAGGGATGCTGCCGTACCCCCTGGCTTGAAGTGGTTTCCATCATATACAAGGTTTACAGTTTGGTTCAATAGCTCTCAACTCCCCCACTATACAAATTATTCCAGCACCTCTGCTAGAGAGAGATCTGAACCACAGGATCTGAACTTTTCATACTTTAGTGAAGCTTGGAATTGATCTGAGCTTTGCAGTTTGATCCAGAATTCATGGCTGAGGCTTATAAAACTGACCAGAAAATATTTAATGACCACTTCCTTACCCCTTACTGCTTCCAGATATCATAGAGAATTTCCAGCTTCATTGGAAAAGTCACCGAGGGCTGCATCCTTTGCAGATCTTGGTTGCATCCACATGACGTGGAGAGAGAAGCAAGCAGAGAGTTCTGGGTGCTGGGAGGTGAAGGAGCTGCTTCTTGGTTCAGGAGCAGAGCCGTGGGCCTGTAAAACTAGTCCCCAATGAAGTGGCTCATTTTAGTGCCACAAAAGGCTGCCAACCCCTGCCTGGGAATTTGAGCCAATTTCTTCTCCCTGCTTTTTCTCCTCTCTTCCATGCAGGTTGAAGAAGGGGGGAAAGCGGACTCCCTGACCTCCAAGCTGCAGGCTGGTGATGAGGTGGTGAACATCAATGAAGTGGAGCTGAGCAGTTCCAGGCGGGAGGCCCTCTCACTGGTGAAGGGGTCCTACAAGACACTGAAGCTGGTCATCCGCAGGTAGGCAAGCAGGGTGCTGTGCGTTATTGCTTCCCCTCCCTCCACAACACCGTCCTGTAAAGACTCTCCGCCACCATCTTCATCTCTCCCGCTGAGAGTCAGGGGCACCTGTGACTTGTCACCTGGGCCAGTTTGGCACACAATGTCCTACCATGTGTGACAGAGCTATTTCGACTGCTCCCCCTCAACACAGCAAGTCAGGGATGTTACTTAGTCGCTTCAAAGCAGAGTCCTACTGCCTATCTGGGGCTACCTAGGAGAAGATGCAACCATATGCTCGCTATCATTTCTGTGGTTTTTCTTTGTGGGTGGGGATTCAGGGCCTGATCCAAAGCTCATTGAAATCAACAGCAAGAATCCCATTGATTTCAGTAGGGTTTGGATCAGACCTTTACAGTGCAATTCAGGGAAGGAATGGCTGTTTCAGTTTTAAATAGCATTGTGGATTATATAGTTAGGGTGTGATCTAGTGGATAGAGCAGTGACCCCTGAATCAAACCTCCTGGATTCTAGTCACAGATCTGGCATGAATTGCATGTTTTGGGACAAGTCACTTAACTCTGCCTCAGTTTCCCTGGGTGCACAATGAGTTTGTAATGTATAATATTTACACACTGTACCTCCTGGGGTGTTTTGAGGTTATTTCATCTATGTAAATCACTGCGATCTCTGCAGATAAAATGCATTATGTAGGTGGAAGTGTTTGTATTAGAATCAAGCCACAGACTTGGATTCCGATACAGATTTTGAATCTACCAGGGGCTGTGGGGGTTGGATCTGAGGTTTTGGTTCTATCACATGAGAGAGGTAGAAGCCAGTGCCAACATTTGGTTTTCGATCTGGGTTTGCATCCTCAATCGCACCCCCACCACTGAGGGGAAGGGTTCAGTGTAAGATTCTGGTGCTGTTGCAGTTGGGGCCTTTCTAGTTTTGTTTATGTGCGGGAGCTGGCTCTTATCATACATGCCTATCGTCCACTGCAGTGCAATTCCTCTACGCTTATTACTACTAGAGTCTGTTCTGCCTGTGTGTGTGTGTGTGTGTCTCTGATTATCCGTCTGTGCTGGGGGCAGAGTGAGTGAGCTTGCTGGACCACAACTCCCCGTGTGCTAGAGGCCTGTGTCCAAGCTGGGAATCTGTCCTTTTTCTTCCAGTGACAGCACAAATGAGCCTCTTTCTTGTTTTTCTGACTAGCTTTCCCATGCCATAGAAATCAGGCAAGGCAGAACAGCTTATCTCCCATTCCATATGCCCAGCTCAACCGCCAGCATGGGGTTCTAATTAAAGTTGCTGAGTTATTGAAAGAGGACATGACTTAGCATCTGAAAAAATTAACAAATAGCCTACAGTGTCCCGCGTTCCACAAGTATACTTCTAAAATGGAACCATGTCGCATTTCTGCCGCCATTATTTTCCAGGACAGGGTCCCGTCTCTCTCTTTCTCCCCTCTTATACATGTCTACAACGGGGGAATCCCAAATACTCTGGTCCCTGCTTTACAGGGGTAATACTATGGGAGCTCTGCTTTGGTTTGGAGCGTTGCGGTGCTTCATGTCAGTTCATCATGTGATGCGGTCCACTTGCCGTAGCATTCTGGGTGCTAACTGGGTCGTGATTTCTGCTGTATTTTTTTCCGTAAAACATGCAGCTGTAAGATGGGATTTTCAGAAGTGCTCGGCGCTGGCCTAATTCTGCTCCCACTGAAATAGATCATCAAACTGAAGTCCAGTTTTTAAACGGCTTCTGATAAGGTGCCAGGGTCCTTCCTGGTCCCCAGTGAACATGGGGTTAACATCAGCTCTGCTTCCCTCCTCCCTTCGTAAAGTATTCTGCTCTTCACCCCAGACTCTCAGATGAAGGAGGGCTTTGCAGTCTTCCTTAGCTTGTCCCACATTCAAACTCTCTCCACTGAGAATACTTTCTCTGTCTTTTACGTTCTTCATCCTGCATTTTGTTAGCTCCGTTGCCCTAGAGAAGCATAACCGTCTAGACAGATGGAGAGGTGCTCACATGTGCAGCTGGATCCTAAGTTATGGATGGCCTTGAAGATCAGGACCAAGGCCTTGAATTGTAACATTAGCTGTCACAGTGATGGCAGCTTAAGATGATCGATGCCATATACCATTAGAGAAAAAGGAGATAGAGCATAATAATGTTAATAATAATTTTATTCATGCAATACCCCTGCCAAAGTTCTTCAAGCTCCACTAAACAGTTACATAAGAACATAAGAATGGCCAGACTAGGTCAGACCAAAGCTCCATCCAGTCCAGTATCCAGTGTTCCAACAGTGGCCAATGCCAGGTGCTTCAGAGGGAATGAACAGAACAGGGAAATTATAGAGTGATCCATCCCCTATTTTCCAGTTCCAGCTTCTAGCAATTGGAGGTTTAGGGATCGCCAGAGCATGGGGTTGCATCCCTGACCATCTTGGCTAATAGCCATTGAAGGATCTATCTTCCATGAGCTCATCTCATTTTCTTTTGAACCCAATTCTTCTTTTGACCGTCACAACATCCCATGGCAACAAGGTCCACAGGTTGACTGTGTGAAGTTTGAAGTACTTCTTTGTATTTTAAACCTGCTGCCTATGACCCCTGGTTCTTGTGTTATCTGGAAGGGTAAATAACGCTTCCTTATTCCCATTCTCCGCACCCTTCATGATTTTACAGACCTCTATTATAGTCCCCCTTAGTCGTCTCTTTTCTAATCTGAACGGTCCCAGTCTGTTGAATCTCTCCTCATATGAAGCTTTTTATATCCCGATCAATGGAATATTACTGCATTTTATAAATAGTTATTTGTTAATTGTATAACTATCAGGGCCAGATCCTCAGCTTGTCCTCCATTGACTTCACCAGCAGAGAATCTGGCCTTCGAATGTTGACATGGACGGATGGAGGCTAAAATCCTGAGAGAGGAGCAATGGCAAACAGAAATTGGAGATCGCAAGTAACTTCTGGGTTGTGGGTCAGAAACTATATGAAATCTGCTGACCCATGAAAGAAGCAGGATTCAGCCCTCTGGCTGGGGAGGTGGCATGAGAGATTAGGCAAATGTGTCCATCTCCAACACAAAACAAGGAGTGGAGGGAAATGGTTAAGGATTCCAGAGAAAGGGGAAAAAGCAAAAAGAAAAACAAACACCCTCCATTAGATAAAAATGTAAAAGAAAGAAATGAGTGTAATACAGCAAAGATACAAAAGAGACTAATTAAGGAAAGCCATTCTGTACACAAACATGGCCAGGGGCACAGATCCTTCATTGCTGGTAGGGGAACGTTGCTAAGTCGGCATGTAGCTATGTGATGAAATGCAAACACTCAACGGTATGGGAGCGAGGTTCAGAGACAGATGGCAGAAAGGATCTTCTGACGCATGGATCATTTTTACCCCACTCCTAGTGCACCTGACCGTTCAGAATAAAATAGTAATAAGCACTATAATATCATCCAGAGTTGTGAAAGCTCCTTATGGCCTGGGACAACGTGGGATGCAAGTTTAGGCATTGTACGGCTTATGTAAAGACGTTGCGGTTGCTTTCAGTCTGTGGAGCATGCTGGAAGAAAGTGTCCTGATCCAGGAGCAAATCCCGGGGCAGTCAGCAATAAATGTGTAAGGCCCCCAGACCTAAGGGATCCTTGGTTAGACACAATAGGATTAAATAGACTATTCTTTGTTGTTCTCCCTGTGGCCCTGATACTGTAAATATTTATGCAAGTAGTGTCTAGTTGCGCAATGCCCACTGAGATCAGTAGCAGTACTGCCACTGACTTCAGCAGCCTTTCAGTTGGGCCCATGCTTAACTTTACTCATGTGGGTGAAATTCTGCATCCAAGGTTTATGTAGTGTAGGTTCAGATCTGGGGTATTGGTTCAGCCCGTATAATTTTAGGAGCCAAAGCTATTAAATTCAGATCTGGAGCCAAATCCAACAGTTGGGGCTGTTCAGACCCCATCTTTTACTGGGTCAAGCTCATCTTTCCCTGAATGTAAAAATGCTGTTTTTCAAGGGGTAGAAGTGCAAATAGCTGATGTCTCACAGCTCTCTGCCACCTGACGATAAAATGAATGAACAAGTTAATTTGATTCTTTTTGAATGGAATTAACAAGCTACTTTCTCTGGAGTGCTTAGCAGATAGGCAATTTACAAAAATAAGTCAATGATGCACTAGGATGGCTGGCTGAAGATACACACTTTCTGAAACACTCATTTGTTACCTGAGTTCTCAACACGTGATTGGCTAATGCTTTCAGTAGTTGCTGCAAGAGATTGTGCGCAGGGAATGAGACAAACTCACACTGCCGTGAGCAATGCCACTTTCCTCATTAAAAGTGACCTGCAAATAATGACGCAAACCTACCTTGTGTTTTGGTGTGCTGCTTGCTGACGTACACAGAAAGCCACCATTTTTAAAGAAAAAAGAAGAACAGGAGTACTTGTGGCACCTTAGAGACTAACAAATTTATTAGAGCATAAGCTTTCGTGGACTACAGCCCACTTCTTCGGATGCATATAGAATGGAACATATAATGAGGAGATATATATACACACATACAGAGAGCATAAACAGGTGGGAGTTGTCTTACCAACTCTGAGAGGCCAATTAATTAAGAGAAAAAAAAAAAAAAACTTTTGAAGTGATAATCAAGCTAGCCGAGTACAGACAGTGTGATAAGAAGTGTGAGAGTACTTACAAGGGGAGATAGAGTCAACGTTTGTAATGGCTCAGCCATTCCCAGTCCTTATTCAAACCGGAGTTGATTGTGTCTAGTTTGCATATCAATTCTAGCTCTGCAGTCTCTCTTTGGAGTCTGTTTTTGAAGTTTTTCTGTTGTAATATAGCCACCCGCAGGTCTGTCACTGAATGACCAGACAGGTTAAAGTGTTCTCCCACTGGTTTTTGAGTATTTTGATTCCTGATGTCAGATTTGTGTCCATTAATTCTTTTGCGTAGAGACTGTCCGGTTTGGCCAATGTACATGGCAGAGGGGCATTGCTGGCACATGATGGCATATATCACATTGGTAGATGTGCAGGTGAACGAGCCCCTGATGGTATGGCTGATGTGATTAGGTCCTATGATGATGTCACTTGAATAGATATGTGGACAGAGTTGGCATCGGGGTTTGTTACAAGGATAGGTTCCTGGGTTAGTGGTTTTGTTCAGTGATGTGTGGTTGCTGGTGAGTATTTGCTTTAGGTTGGGGGGTTGTCTGTAAGCGAGGACAGGTCTGTCTCCCAAGATCTGTGAGAGTAAAGGATCATCTTTCAGGATAGGTCCTTAACCTGTCTGGTCATTCAGTGACAGACCTGCGGGTGGCTATATTACAACAGAAAAACTTCAAAAACAGACTCCAAAGAGAGACTGCAGAGCTAGAATTGATATGCAAACTAGACACAATCAACTCCGGTTTGAATAAGGACTGGGAATGGCTGAGCCATTACAAACGTTGACTCTATCTCCCCTTGTAAGTACTCTCACACTTCTTATCACACTGTCTGTACTCGGCTAGCTTGATTATCACTTCAAAAGTTTTTTTTTTTTTTTTCCTCTTAATTAATTGGCCTCTCAGAGTTGGTAAGACAACTCCCACCTGTTTATGCTCTCTGTATGTGTGTATATATATCTCCTCATTATATGTTCCATTCTATATGCATCCGAAGAAGTGGGCTGTAGTCCACGAAAGCTTATGCTCTAATAAATTTGTTAGTCTCTAAGGTGCCACAAGTACTCCTGTTCTTCTTTTTGCGGATACAGACTAACACGGCTGTTACTCTGAAACTTGTCATTTTTAAAGGTATTTTCTTCGCTTATTTTTCATATTAGAAAGTCCGGAACTCTACATGAGTGGTTAAATAGTGCTCTTATGACATCAGAAGAGACAACTGAGCAATTCCAAGGAGATTTTTAATCAGCCTATTTAAAGCAGGAGTGTTAAACATATGGTCCCTGGGCTGGATCTGGCCTGCATTGTTCTACAAGTGGAGGGACACCTAGTACAGGGGGTGCTGGTCCATGATGAGGGCTCCTAGGTGGTATGGTAATACAGCCGGTAAATACTAATGATTTGTTTGTGGCCCCCAGGACTTACTCAGACGGTGCTCATGCTCACCTCTCATTTTTAAAACAAAAGTAAATTTCTAGCTCTCATGTCTGCAGCGAGAACCTCCCAAATGTGAACTGAGTGTCCACGGATGTTGCAGTGTCTGTTTCAGGCTGTCTGTAGGCACAGGCAATGACCAAGAGGGGTGAACTTCCCTATTGATCTCATTCAGTAGCTGTAAAAGCCCAAGGCAGATGCTTCAGTGTTCAAGTCGGCAATTAAATAGTTAATCATTTAGCAGATGGAACGGGAAAGGGGGTAGGAATTGGGAGTAGCTGCAGGGAAAGAAATGCAGAGGGAAGAATAGAAGAGACTTATTAAGAGAGAAGAGGGAGAGAAAGGGGGAAGGGAGAGAAACAAAGGGCAGATGTAGTGGTGACCTAACTGGGAGCCCGTTTTCTGAATATCAAATGAAGTACTGAATAAATGATAAATAAAAGTTACCTAGCTACATAAAGGTTGTATTGTCTCTTTCATCTCTGTGCTAATCTCCTACCAACATCAGTGGGGGATTTGCTGGGGATTGAAGGGAGTATGAAGTGTTGCATTTATACCTTGGACCATAACTAAACATGGAATCTCCTTTGAGTTTGACAGCCCAGATATAAAGTTTTGTTTTTAGCAACTGGTTATCTCAGATGCCTGAGGTGTACATGGGATGATATCATGTGATGCATAGAACAATAAAACAAGTGCATGCATGAAACATTAAATAAAACTCTCCCCACTCAGCTATAAAGCAATAATCCCAGCTGGGGTACTTAACTTTCCCTCGTGTAGCTTATGCTGGCAACAGATTCCAGCCTCTGCATGTATACTGTTCATAGAAATAAGAGATGGGAAAACCCTGTTAGATTGTCTAGTCCATCCTTCTGCCATACGTATAAATGAGGGTAGAATCAACCCCTTTGTGTCTAAAATGAAAGCATACACACCCAGCCGTAGTGGCCTCAGCTGTCCAGGAGTATAAAACCATACCCCGTAACACTGGGTTTCTGTCCAAAGTACTTACATGTCCCCCAGTACTATGTGGAAATCACGCAAGACCCCTGGGAGGTAGGGCAGTGCTGTTATCCCCATTGTACAGATGAGGCACTGAGGCACAGACTTCCTCAGAGTCACACAGGAAATGTGTGGCAGAGCAGGGATTTGAACACTGGTTTCAACTGCTCATCAGTGCCCTAACCACTGGGCCATCCTGCCTGACACTTGTAGCTCCCTTGCATGATATGATTATCAAATGGCTTATCTGCTAGACCTGGGCTGCTGTTTTTTTATTTCTGAGCTTGATCCAACTACTTAGTTTTCAGTGCTGCTATAACTTGTAGTGTCATACAGTGTCTGCAATATGAAAAACAAAAGTTATTCTTACTAGTGATAGATGGATGCTTTAAAGGTGTTGATGGCTTGTATTAAAGTGAAGCTGTTGAATGCACTGAGTACCCAGCAGCTCTTACTGACTTCTGAAAGTCAGGCCAAATCTCTAATTTCCTATAGGTTCTTTAGCATCCCCACTACAAATTTAATCAGTGAATTTAGGCATTGTAATACATGTACTGAAATGTGTGCACTCCACCACCCGTTAGTGGATGGAATCAGAACTGCTCACCTATGTTTCAGAGGCCCTATACTGCAAAGCTGTTAACAGACAATGGCAATACACACAGGGGGCTGTGCTTTTGTAATGGGAGGATCTGAGCCGATCCCCACTGTTGCCACCGAGTTCCAGCTGCCATTGCAGTAGCGCCTAGAGGCCACAGCCAAGATCAGGGGTGGGTCTCACTGGGCCAGGCACTTTGCAGACACAGCATGAGAGACAGTCCCTGCGCTGGCAAGTTTACAATCTAAATGGACAAAATGAGCACTGGTAGTCCTGCTTTACAAATGGGGAACTGAGGCAGAAAAAGACCAACTGACTTGCCCACTCTCACTCAAGGAGTCTGGGGCAGCATTAGGAATTGAACCTAGGTGTCTAAGCCCACTGCCTTAACCACAGGGCCATCTGGCCTCAAGAGCCTCTTCTTACCATATGGCCCTCAAGTCATGCTCCTCAGCTGCCATTTATGGGTGTATAATCTCCAGATCTGGAGCCCCTCTGTGGATTAGTCACTTGGGGGTTTATTGATAGAGTCCTGCACCTCACCTCACCTCCTGGAGTTCGGGTGTATTTATCATGTTGGCAATAATAATGTAAAGATCTGTTGCTAATGTCCACTCGTTCCTTCCACAACACTCCCCCACCTCAGTTCTTTTATACTTTTTCTAAGATACTAGGCTCAGGGTTTTGTTTTTTTTTTTAATAGCTTGGGCCTGCAATTTGAGTGCCAAGGGGAATTTGCTTATTCTTCATGTTCAGTCAGCTGGGAGTCTGAGAAGGACTTGGTTTGCATGTCAGGGAATCAGGGAGCCTTATCAAATGCACCTTAGGTGCACATTCCACTCCCCACTAAATGAAGTAATAATTTCCTGCCTTACACACACCCCGCTGCTAGTATCTTTTGTACATTTGCCCATGGCAAGCTGGCCTCAACCGGGTGAGCCATTTGAATACATTTTCTGCCACCTGGTTGTAAACACATTGAGAAATACCAGAAAAAAATACCTCCCTTCCCCTGTATTGTTAATGCAGTGCTCCTTCAGGAGGCAGATTTCAGAACAGTTTGCTCCTCTGGCAAGAGAGAAAGCAGATTCATTTCCTGCTCCACTGTATTTTTAAACCACAGCAATAAAACACACAGCATACTGAAGGCTTAGGAACTAGTCTCTTCTAGCCAGATAAAGAGCTACGTGTAAACAGCGTGCAAAGGGAAGTGCCTGTAAAATAATTGCTGGGTGAGGTGACAGGGCAGCAGGATGTGTTGCAAATGGAGGGTGGAATGAACAAGCATTGCTCTGCTGGTGACAGAGAAACAGTGAGCAGAAAACCAAAATCACTGGGGAGGGGGGAGGAACAAGTATTTGCCCCCATTGCATCAAGTGTGGCCATATTGCCGCTGGGGACAAATGTTTGACGCTGCTGTTAGCTGGGTGTTGTGACTGATTGACAGGCTTTCTGTAGAGCTGAGAGCACCTGAGCTTATTGACTTGTAGCTTGTAGCAGGAGCCACCCTGTCAATCTTTTGAACTTGAGCACAGTGTAAGGCACAAAGAACCCGCATATGGCTGCTCCATGGCTTCTTCTCCCACCCTGTGAACTTGGGAATTCTACAGATGGGTCAAGAGAGCGTGTGCCATAGGTCCAGGCTCTGGGGAAATCTCCCTACAACTTCTCTATTGCAGAGCGGCTGTGGTAGCAAAGCCCTCACTTTGTCCTGTGTCCCACCGGATGATGGGCCTCTTGGATGGTACGGCACGCGTTCACATGTGAGGAGTTTTGTTGGCAACCAGGGATTCTAGAAGCATCAAAGAAAGCTTAAATTCTGCAGAAACCTATGCTGACCACATGCCGTCCCACTAAGTGCCATCTTAATACACTAAACCCTGTTTGGAATAGTCCAGTCCCCTGTGTGCTCCAAATTTACATGTGCATTTAGCATGACAAAGGGTGCACAAAGGACAGACATGTAAAAGGCCACATGCATATGACATTACAATGGAAAATGTGTGCGGATTATGTCGGTGGTTCTAAAAATCTGGGCCCCACTGTTTAGCTGCTCCTATCCATCTAAGCAAAATGCAGTTCATGGTTCTGTATGTCTTGGTAAGGTGGGCTCATTTGAATAACTTATGTTTTAATATGGCAAATGCCAGGTCCTACATCTAGGAACAAAGAATGTAGATTGTACTTACAAGATATGGGACTGTATCCTGGAATGTTGTGACACGGAAAAGGACCCAGGGAATGGTAGATAACCAACTGCACAAGTGCGAAGTTGTAGCCCAGAAGGCTAATGCGATCCTTGGATGTGTAAGCAAAGACATATCATGTAGGAGTAGGAGGTGGTATTACTTCTGTTTATGGCATTAGTAAGACCATTACTGGAATACTGTGTCTAGTTCTGGTGTCCACACTTCAAAAAGAATGTTGGGAACATTGGAAAGTGTTCAGACGCAAGAATTATTTAAGGTTTGGAAAACCTGCCTTATAGTAAGAAACTGAAGAAGTTCAATCTGTTTACTTCCTCTTGGATAAACTAAAGAGGTGACTTGGTTATGGTCTACAAATACCTGTATGGGAAAGAGTTTTCTGATAGTAGATGGCTCTTGCATTTCTTTTTCTGCTAGATCAAATAGTTGGAAGCTAATGCTGAAACAAATTCAGACTAGAAATAAAGCAAAATGTGTTAACAATGAAGGTAATTAACCATGGGAGCAAATTATCTTGGGATGTGGTGAATTCTCCATCATTTGAAGTCTTTGAAGCAAGACTGGATATCTTTCTAGAAGATATGCTATATAGTTTAAACAGAAGTTATGGGTTTACAGAAGTTATGGGCTTGATGCACAAATTACTGGCTGGGGTTGTATGCTGGTCTATATTATGCAGGAGGTCAGACTTGATGATCATAACGGTCTCCTCTGGTCTAAAAATCAGTGCACCCATAATCATCAGACTTTGGAAGCAAAAATGTTTACATTAATAGAACACAGTAAGTAAGTGACACTAAGATGATGCTAAGACAATCAAGGTCTCCCACATCTGAGATGTCTCTTGACCGTGCCAGACCTTTCAACCTATCCATACCCAAATGTGAGCTACAATGTAGGACAAAGAACCAAAATGAGAGACATGCAACTTTTATTCACGCAGGTAGCTTAAAATGCCGTAGGATTCCTCCCTTCTTTGTAAATAGCTCTTTCTGTAGTGTTAGTAGGGTGACCAGACAGCAAGTTTGAAAAATTGGGACAGGGGGTGGGGGATAATAGGAGCCTATATGAGAAAAAGACCCCAAAATTGGGACTGTCCCTATAAAATCAGGACATCTGGTCACCATACGTGTCAGGAGCCTGGTTTCTGAATTTCTGATGCAAATGACATCCACAGTAGAAGTGAGGTGACACCAAACTAGTGTGGAACATGGTGGATTTGGGGATTAAAATGAGAGAAACTGAGAGGTAGGCACAAAACAAATAGGAACCTGCAAACATAGATATGCTGACGAGCCGGAGCCTGCTCCCATTGTAGTTAGTGGGAGCTTTCCCACTGTACTCAAAGGGAGAGGGACTGGGCCCGAACTGCGATCATTTGCACGCAGTAAATAAATGAAATGTGTCTTTGCTTGTTGTATCTGACTGAGGGAGGCATTTGGCCCAGTCAGAACAATGCTTTCTAATAACGTCCATGCTATTCAATGCCTTTATTTCTTTGAGATGCAGCGAGACAACTGGGGGCCTGGATGTTTCTGATTAATCCTTTTGAGGTTCTGCTGCTGGTCAAAGCTGATACCACATTCCTAAAGACAACGGGCCAGAGCCCCAGCTGCTGCAAACCGGTGTAGCTCCATAGACTTCAGCAGTGAGTTGCTGATTGCCACCAGCTGAGGTTCTTTCCCTCTTGTGCGTTAACTCAACGACAGGGTCAGCTTCATTCTCGTTCAGGGAGCAGATTCGAGTTGGTTTTTGCTTTTTTTCAAACTGGCTTCTTCTTTCCTCACTTAGCAGATTCAATGTTCCTCAGGCCCAGCTCCTCAGCCAAAGCCAGTGGAGCGATGCTTGCTTACACCAGCTGAGAATTTGGCCCCAAATCTGCGCACTGCCTGCCTGTTTTACATGGGCCACCGTGGCCTACGGCAGTTGCTAAAAATAGACTTTTCTCCACGGGTCACTCAACAAGGATGGCTGTCGCCGTGCACTGTTTACACAGTCTTACGTTCACAACAGCAGCAGTTAGATTGCTGAGGCATGATGTTTAACATAGCTATTCTGGGAATATTGTTGTGAAAGCCACCTCGCATCCAGAGCCACAGGGACAACCCCTCGGCAGGACCCTTTCAGACACGAGCAGTGTTTGAACAGAGGGCCCATTATGACATTCCGGGGTGCAGTTCAGACCAGTGAGGGGTTGCCATCACTTGCCCTGAAAGTGAGGGTGCCTCACGATGCTTTGTACCCACAGGGGGACACATCTCGAAGAACCACAGTTCCTGCACAAAGTCAGTGACCTATTCTTCCCTTTCCCTTTAACTGGGGAGAGTTTTAGAAGAACCCCCTCCCCCACCCACCTTGTTTGAACATCCCTTAGATGGTATCAAAGATAGTAACAACTGTCATTTTGGGGAAAAGAGAAGTAGTTAGTTGAGATGGCCTGGAGCTGTTGCTGCTGCTGCTGCTGTTAAAGTCTGATCCCCGTTTCACCTCAGCTGGTGTTCGGGTTTCAGCTGGAGCTGGTAGGAGTGGTGATGTCATCGGGATCCCTCTCTCTGGCCTGGTTTGGTCGGGACATCTCCTAGGCTTAGGATAAGGAAGGCCCAGGATCCCAGTGAACGGTGGTGGTGGCAGCCTAATGGTGAAACTTGCTCCAGTAGCCTCCGCCTGTTCTTCTGTATCCCCCCCAAGTCTCTTTATTTAAGGAGTCAAAAAGGGAGTGATGGGTAGAAGAGCCCAGGCCCTTATTATTTTGTTCACAAATTAGACCTAATATCCAACACGCCCCTTTTCGTTCATTAATTTCCGGACCCATGTTTTCTTGTTTACTGAGAATGATCTTAACACAGTCCTTGAATTATATCAATAGGCCTCTTTGTTTAGACTAATTCAGTCTTTCTGTCTCCTTTTTGTCCCTTTTCCCATCAGCACTGGTTGTTATAGATTATTATGACATCTTATAAACTTTCACGTATGTTTTACAGTTGAGCTCACAATTAGAGTAAATTGATAAGCCCAATTATCACAACAGGATGATCCTTCCGGTGTTACACAACAGATAAAATACCATGGTCACCACCAGAGGGACCTGTTGTACTAACATAATAGAAAATTGTTTTTGCGGTACTCATCATTGCATCTTTCTAAGCCTATTTGACGGGGAAGGGATCTTTTGGCAGGAGTAGCCAGTATCCTCCTGAAATGCTTGTACTGGGTTTCATGTGCTGTCTGTTTGACTGCAGCCCGTGGCTCCTCTGCTGAGCTGCATGACCCTCTAGTGGCCGGAGGTTGGAGAGGGGATTCACACAGGTGGCTGACAGACCAAAAGGGACTCAGGCAGTAGCACTGGTTGGTGTGGGTGAGACAGGGAAGCCAACCGTCCACCTTGCACCCTTGTTAGATTACTTTGCACTTGTGTCCCTTATTACGCTTGTCAGTGGAGGTGACTGGCCAGAGCCTCAGCTGGTGTCTGTTGTTAGAATGCCATTGTGGAGCTCTACAGGGGAGCTATGACAACTGACCATGGCTGAGGAACTGCCTTAAAATGTCTACTGTAAATAAAAACAGAAGGATGGTCTTGTGGCTAAGCACTGGACTGGGATCCCAGGAGATACAGAGTCAATTCCTGGCTTTGCCACAGACTATCTCTGTGACCTTAACAACATAAGACCATAAGAACAGCCATACTGGATCAGACCAAAGGTCCATTCGGCCCAGTATCCTGTCTGCCAACAGTGGTCAATGCCAGGTGCCCCAGAGGGACAGGTAATGATGAAGTGATCTCTCTCTCTCCTGCCATCCATCTCCACCCTCTGACAAACAGAGACTAAGGACACCATTCCTTACCCATCCTGGCTAATAGCCATTAATGGAATTAACCTCCATGAATTTATCTAGTTCTCTTTTAAACCCTGTAATAGTCCTAGCCTTCACAACCTCCTCAGGCAAGGAGTTCCACAGGTTGACTATGCGCTGTGTGAAGAAGAACTTCCTTTTATTTGTTTTAAACCTGCTGCCCATTAATTTCATTTGGTGTCCCCTAGTTCTTATATTATGGGAACAAGTAAATAACTTTTCCTTATTCACTTTCTCCACACCACTCATGATTTTATATACGTCTATCATATCCCCCCTCCTTAGTCTCTTCTTTTCCAAGCTGAAAAGTCCTAGCCTCCTTAATCTCTCCTCATATGGGATCCGTTCCAAACCCCTAATCATTTTAGTTGCCCTTTTCTGAACTTTTTCTAATGCCAGTATATCTTTTTTGAGATGAGGAGACCACATCTGTACGCAGTATTCAAGATGTGGGTGTACCATGGATTTATATAAGGGCAATAAGATATTCTACATCTTGTTCTCTATCCCTTTTTTAATGATTCCTAACATCCTGTTTGCTTTTTTGACTGCTGTTGCACACTGCGTGGACGTCTTCAGAGAACTATCCACGATGACTCCAAGATCTCTTTCCTGATTAATTGTAGCTAAATTAGCCCCCATCATATTGTATGTATAGTTGGGGTTATTTTTTCCAATGTACATTGACCTTAGGCAAGTCACTTACTCTTTGTGCCTCCATTCCCCATCTCTGACATGGAGAGAATACTTTCTTCCTCCAATCATTTGTCTTTCTTGTCTTCTTAGACTGTACGCTCTTTGGGCAGGGGCTTTGTCATTAGGTGCATGTACAGCGCCTGACTTCCTGGCGTTCCAGTCTCAGTTGGGATCTTTAAGCACTACTATCATGCAAATAATAGTTAGAAAATTAATAATTTCATATCAGTTGTAGATGGAAAAGACATGGGCTTGAATCCGTATCTCCTGGTATGCTAGTCCATCGCCCTGCCAGCGCAGGGCCGTTCCCTGTTGTACACTTGTTAATGCTTTGATTGTAAATGGTATAGGACATTTTATGTCGAATGAAAGACACGTGACTCTCTCATCTCTTGCTTTGTGAAGCAGCTCAGCATTAAGATCTAAGGAAGCCCAAACACAAAGATAACAAAGATCGGTATTCAAGTCACTCCTTTTTCTTCTCTAAACGTTAACAGTCTGCACCCAACTAAGCCTGTTCTTACACTGAGAATGGCTCCCTCAATATGTGATTAATCTAATTGAGCAAAAGCTGGGCTTAGCTGGCTGCAAGTCAATCTTCTCAAGTTCCTTGTTTGTTTACGTCTGCCATTAACATGGATATAGCTGATGGCTTGTTTGCAAACTACAGCAGAATCCACAGCCATCCTTTCAATTTCCTTTAAAGGAAGAGCACAACTTACCACAGAGTGATTCAAACCCGATTCAGGGCTGAAATATAAGCTAGAAGGTTGAAAGGAAAGGGGAGAGTATTTCTGGACCATTTGAAATCTTATATCTTTTTATCCAGTAGCATATACACAATTACTATCTAAGAGCTTCAGATATGAAGTACACAGGACTATAAGGACCTGGGGCTCAGATCTTCAGCTGATGTAAATTGTCGGAGCTCCCTTGCATAATAGTAATATCTAGCACTTTTTTCATCGGTAGCTCTCAAAATGCTTTACAAGGGAGGTCATTTTACAGCTGGGGAAACTGAAGCCCAGGAGGAAAGCGACTTGCCCAAGGTGACGCCACTGGCTAAGCCAGAAATAGAACACAGGTCCCCTGAGTCCCAGTTCAGTGCTGTCTCTGCACTGCCTTTCTCACTGATGTCAACGGAGCTATGATAGTTTATACTAGGGGAGGATCTGGCCCCTGGAAGTCGGTAGAAAGATCAGATAGCTAGAATGCAAAGTCAAGGGAGTATAATATTCATCTATGAACTCATGAGAGTGTGGTGTGATATGATTGGAATTAGTACTATTATTTTTTTATTGTGGTAGCCTGCAGGGGGCCTCCATCCTGGATCAGGACCCCATTGTGACAGACACTGTACACACACAGAATGAAAAGGTGTTCTCTGCCCAAAACAACTTACCATCAATAGAAAGGCTGTATAATTATTACGCACAAGTGGTGATGGCACAGTGAGAGAAGCAGGTCATCCCAAACGAATCCTAGTAAAACGTTTGCACCACCCTACAGAAGGTCAGACTAGATCAGAGTGGTACCTTTTGACCTTAGAATCCATGAGTCAGCTGTTCCCTGTATGTCACATAAAGCTGTTTTCTATTTTAAAAATGTGTAGCCAGTTTTAAAAATGGTTACTGGGGTTATTTTTATACCTGGCTTTATAGGTGCAGGGTATCTTAGGGTATGTCTACACTACCCGCCGGATTGGTGGGCAGCGATCGATCCAGCGGGGATCTAGTCTAGACACGATAAATCGATCCCCGAGCGCTCTCCCGTTGACTCCTGTACTCCACCGTGGCGAGAGGTGCAGGCAGAGTCAACGGGGGAGCGGCAGCAGTCGACTCACCACGGTGAAGACACCACGGTAAGTTGATCTAAGTTCGTCCACTTCAGCTACATTATTCACGTAGCTGAAGTTGTGTAACTTATTAGATCAATCTCCCCCCCTCAGTGTAGACCAGGGCTTTAGTGATCTTGAGTCAACTCAACCTTCTAGCACTGAGAGGGAGCCAGCAACATCTCTGGAAACTACCTACAACTGTTTTTCTATCGCTAATAATAGTGCAGTGCTGACCTCTGATCTCTCAGAATCTTCCAGGGCTAGTAGCAAACACCCTGGATCCAGTGGGAAGTTTTCCAACAGTATAAAGTGCCTGGTTTTTAAGAGATCAGATTTTAAACCCATCACTGGCCCAAGACTAAATATGTGACTCAGGATGTAATCTGGGGAAAGCAGAAAGCATTTTTCTGGCAGGTTGCTGTATAAAAAGGCAGGCAGGTGTTTGAATCTGGGCGGATGTTTGGAATGTGGGAATAAACTGCAGGGAGGCAGATTAGCGAGCACAGAGCAGGTGGCCCAGTCAAAGGTGCATGATAAATTCATTTATTACACAGCTCTGCAATCTATCCCTGTGTGTAGGGATCCAGCACCTGATTACAGTGATTAATTTCTTCTTGTGTTGTTAAGTTCTGTGTTGCACACTACAATTAACGATTTCTCTTTTCAACCTTGTGGCCCCTGATTATTATTTGTGCAGTAGTTCATGAAGGCCTCTTTTACTAGATGTCTGAGCAGCACCTAGCACAAAGACAATCCCTTCCCTGAACCATTTACAACTGAAATAGACAAAGGGCTTGAGGGGACAGGCCAAGAGAAGTGAAGGCCCAAGGCCATGCAGCGAGTCTGAGGCTAGAATTCAGCTCTCCTGACTTTCTGTCTAGTGCTCAACTTACTGGGCCACACTGCCTCTGAGGCTAGGTCTACACTACCCGCCTGAATCAGCAGGTAGAAATCGCTCTCTCGGGGAACGAATTATCGTGTCTCGTGCTCTTACTCCACCAGCGGAGGTAGGAGTAAGCGCCGTCGACGGGGAGCCGCGGAGGTCGATTTTGCCGCCATCCTCACAGCGGGGTAAGTCGGCTCCGATAGGTCGAATAGGCGTATCTTAAATCGACCCCCCCTCCCCCCGTAGTGAAGACCTGCCCTAAGACACTGACCCTGTCTTGGCCTGAGGTTCAGATAAGCAGGTTTTATTGTATAGCGCTTATACAGAAATACAGAGTCTCTGTCCTATTCACACCCTACACACTTGGCTTCCAAAGGTATGGCATTTTGTAATATTTCAGGTTTGATCTTCAGAAGTTTGGTGAACTGAAAGGTAAAACAACCGCATGTAGGGTGACCAGATGTCCTGTTTTCGATTGAAACACACAGTCGAAAAGGGATCCTGGCGGCTCCGGTGAGCACCGCTGACCAGGCCGTTGACTGTCTGGTTGGCAGTGCCACGCAGCAGGGCTGGCAGGCTCCCTGCTAGCCTCCATGCTGCACGGCTCATGGGAAGCAGCCGGCATGTCCCCCCTCCGGCTACTATGCATAGGGGTAGCCACGGGGCTCCACATGTTTCCCCTACCCCAAGCGCTGCCCCGCTGCTCCCATTGGTGGGGAACCGCAGCCAATGGGAGAGGCGGGGATGGTGCCTGCGGACGGGGCAGCGTGCAGAGCCACCTGGCCACGCCTCCGCATAGGAGCCGGAGGGGATACATACCTCTGCTTCCGGGAGCTGCTTGAGGTAAGCGCCGCCCGGAGCCTGCATCCCCAGATCCCTCCCACGCCCAGCAGTCTGCCCCAGCCCTGATCCCCCTCCCACCCTCTGAACCCCTCAGTCTCAGTCCAGAGCACCCTCCTGCACCCCAAATCCCTCATCCTCAGCCCCTCATCAAAGCCTGCACCCCCAGCCAGAGCCCTCACACACCCCTGCACCCCAACTCCCTGCCCCAGCCCAGAGCCCCCTCCCATACTCCGAACCCCTCAGCTCCATCCCCCAGCCCGGAGCCCACACCCCCAGCTGGAGCCCTCACTCCCTCTCACATCCCAACCCGTTGTCTCAGCCTGGAGGCCTCTCCCGCACTCTGAACTCCTCATTTCTGGCCCATGCCAGAGCCCGCACCCCCAATTGGAGCCCTCACCCCCTCCCAACCCCATCCCCCTGAGCCAGCCCAGTGAAAATGGGCAAGTGAGTGAGGGTGGGGAGAGCGAGCGACAGAGGGAGGGGGGATGGAGTGAGTGGGGGCGGGGCCTCGGAGAAGGAGCAGGGCATGGGCAGGGTCTCAGAGGAGGGTGGGGCAGGGGGAGTGGCAAGTGTGTTCGTTTTGTGCGAGTAGAAAGTTGGCAACCCTAACCCCTGGTTTTGAGATGTGTGTGTCAGAATATACATCTCTTGCATTATTTTGTTGCCATATATTATGAGCATGTTTTAACACCAGATTTTAGAGCTTCAGCTAAAAATTTCACCTTTTCCCGCTCAGCTACCGGCTTCGGTGCTTTCAGTTCTGCAGAGCTGGCTTGTTATACCTGCAACTAGCTTGTGGTCTCAGGATTATTCGCTTTTATGGCTTAACAGCGGGAAATGAACTCTGTTATCTTGTGAAGTTCACAGAGCAGTTTAATCTAAAGGCTGTGGTGCTTCTTGCTTGCTCATGTTTTGTAACCATTTGTTTAGATTAACGTGTGCAAATATAGCTACTAATGACGCATAGAGAAAAGGAGAGAACTGATCAAATAAACAGTATGCTCAAAAGAGGTACACCTCTACCCTGATATAACCCTGTCCTCGGGAGCCAAAAAATCTTACCACGTTATAGGTGAAACCGCGTTATATCGAACTTGGTTTGATCCGCCGGAGTGCGCAGCCCCGCCCCCCCGGAGCACTGCTTTACCGCGTTATATTCGAATTCGTGTTCTGTCGGGTCGCGTTATATCGGGATAGAGGTGTATTAAAAGATGTGGATGAAAAGCCTCGTGTTCTTACTATTCAGGAGAGTAAATAAATGGTAATAGCCTCTGTGCAAAGAATCAACTTTCATAAGCAGGGTGGTCAATAAAGTTTAAGGGCAGATTCTCATTTTGTCCTTCTTTCTCTGTTGTTGTTGTTATTATTTATTATTATTTTATTATTACAGTCGAGCACTTACGTGATAGTGGGGCCCCATCGTGCTAGGCACTGTCTCAGAGAGCTTACAGTCTAAATAGATAGAGAAAAAGGAGCTTTTATGACCTTTTATTTATGACCTACTAGCACCAAGTATTGTATGTCAAGGAAGAATTGCCCAGTGGTTAGGGCTGGTGCCTCGAACTTTGGCGACTCAAGTTCAATTCTCTGCTTCGACAGATTTTCTAACCTTGGATGAGTTGAGTAGTCTCTGTAGCCCAGAGGTATTTACGCTCCTAACGTCCATTGATTTCAATATGTCCCAGAGCCTGAACTACAAAATCATCTTTCCTTGCGAGACTCTCTTGGTACGGTTCGGGTTTGAAAAAAGACAGGCTGAAAAGTCTTCCACACAGCCTGGCAAATGACCATACCAGAGTTTGGGAGAAAATACATGAGTAACTCTCTCTCCTTAGGGCCCATCGATGTCAATAGAAAGGGTCCCCTTGGTTTCAATGGGCTGCGGCCCAGACCCTTCTTGAACAGTTTTTCCTCGCTGGCCCTTATTCCTTTTCATTTACTGGGTGGAAATGGGGTTTTCCAAAAGGGAGGGGAAGCTGTTGGCATTTTTACAAAAAGCAACGTGCCAGCACGATCCTTCAAAGAGCTTTGTGGCCTAATCCTCTCCTCCAACAGCACTAATGTAATTTCACGTCGTATTTGACCCAGTGCCAAAAAATTAAATCAAATAAATCCACTTTTGTGAATGACATTAATTAGAAGATGGATTTGGCTCCCGCTTCGCTACTTCATGTAGAGGCCGGCTCAGCAGTGCTGGAATTTGTATCCAGATGATCATTGTTCAGTACAGTTACTTTTGTACAATACTGATGATTTTGGCAGGGGAGGTGGGGCTAGAGCCCATGAAAGTTACCAGATTAACAGCTCTGGAGACCAGAGTCTTAAGTTTATTCACAAAAAGAGATTAATGAATGGAAGGAGGATTTTGTGATGTAGGCACTGGTTTGGGGCTCAAGAGAGATGGATTCAGTTCTTGTCTGTGTGCCCTTGGACACCTCATTTTCCTATGTTTCAATTCGCCTTCTGTTGACTAGGAATAATTGTTCCTTTTCCCCACCTTTTGCCTGGGTTGTGTAAGCTCTTGGGGGCAGGGACTGTGTTTTATTGTGTGTTTGTACAGCACCTACCTACAGCCTTCATCTCCTTTGGGGCCTCTAAGCGCTCTGGTAATACTACAGGTAATAACATATTGTAGTCAATGGAGGTGCACCCATTAAACCAACTGAGGATCCAAATCTGCCCGACATCTGTAAAATATTCTGGAGCTCTAGGGCATGTTCCTAGATTATTGAAAAGCTTTGCCATTGATTTCACTGTGTGCAGAATTCAGCCTGTAAGGTCCGTTCTATTTAAATGCTTAGTATTTTTATTAAAGTTGAGAGGCTTTCAAAGCCATTCATCCAAATGCTTGTGATTCCTGGTCTAGTGAGGAGGCCCAACAACAAACACGGAGCACAGAAAGCTGATCGAGACCAAAGAATTTTAATAAACACACAATAAATTAGAAATCATTGCAGACGTACTGCCTGTCAAGTGATTAATCAGCTGTAATTAGGTTTGCCAGGGTTTTGCACTGCGGGGAAATGTTGAGAAGAAAATCAATGTGCTTGTTTGTTTTTATAATTTCAGGTCATTGATGGTGGTCGGGTGACCATGTCAAAATGCCTTTGCCTCCTAAAAAGATGCCAACCATCACAATGTGTTACACTGCGTGGGGCATTAGAAACAGAGCTGTTGGCAAGGGAACAATAGTAAATCAACACTTGCCAGATGGACAGGATGCTGGCTTTGGGACGCTGGATTAGAAATGCAGAGGTCGTAGACACAGCAGCTTCAGAGAAGAAGCTCATGCCAGTGATGTCCAGCCAATAATCAAACTAAATGTTGATACTGTATGTCAGGAAAATCCTGCCAACGCAGTGCCGGATGGTATTTTAGGGCCCAACCCTGCTTCTTTTGAAACTCCGATTGGCTTAAGTTGGAGCAGGATCATACCATTACAGAATGTAAAAGCTAATCATGTGTTTTACGTCTGGTCTATGCCTCACGTCTGTGTCTGTGGTTTGGTCTAGACTGACCTTTAGACTGGGGGGCAAATAGTAGGACATGAATCAGGTTCCTCTTCCCCATACCAGTGCAAAGGATTGCAGCATGCTGGCTTCAAATGACACATGCAAAGAAAATCTGGACAGAGGGGCCAATGTAATAGTCCTGTATTGTAAGAATCTCCCATAGAGCCCTGTTTGATTTTATCATAAATCTGATTGTTTATTAAAAGGGGTTTATAATTTGCATTACGGTGAAATCTGATGCATATACACCGCCAGTCTGGCTGGATAGTTTATTACATTCACTTAGAACGATTAAGTCTTTCTTTTGCTACTGGCCCAGAATCTGATCCCAGTTAAATCCAACATAACTCCACTGATATAAATGGAGTTTGTCTCAATATACACTAGTGTAACACACATGGTTGACCTAGTTCTCATCTCCCTTATGGAGTTGCTCCTGATTGACCCTGGCGTAAGTGAGATCAGAATCAGCTCCCGGAATCTAGTCCACAGAACCTAGATACAGAACAAAGGTTAAATCTGCAACAGCCATGAATATGATATGTCGTCAATTAATGTTTATTGAAGGTTTATTTTTAGTAGAGATGATAGAATTATGTGTGGTGAATAAATTGACAAATTTAAGCCTTTTTTCTGTTTGCAAATTGTTTGTGACTTTGATTAAAGCTAACCTAATCTTTTTTTTAAACTATTTGCCAAATAGTTTTACGAACACATTTCAGCCTGTGGTGTATTTGCAAACTGGTCGCTGTGACTGTTTGGTGGGGTGTGATTGGTCACATAAGTCATGTGGTATTGTTTTTGCTTCTTGAGAGAATTAGTGAAACTTTTTAAACAGAAGAACAATGAATAACAAATGAGGAACAGCAAATAATACACAACCAGAAGTGAACAGTCATGTTCACGTACGGAGACGCTTGTTAGCTTATGGTATTTGTACAAAGAGGAGCAACCATTCCCCAAATATTTATCAAACAATACCCTCCTTGCAAAATGTTTGTGGATAGTGAATAAACGTTTTTGTGGCCATGGAACAAACAGCTGTTTGGAATTCAAACAAATTCTTGAGAATACTCTGTATGCAATATCCTGCTCGCTGCGATAATGACACTAGAGGACCAATGGTGCCAGTGTCATTTGGCGTCAGTTGTAGGTACATTTATGGTACAACCATCATTATGTAGATGACTTTTATAGGAGTAGCAGCTTTTATGCTGCTATTAAAACAAAGCAAGCTCATTAAAAAACAGCAGCTATGTCAAAATGAATTCAGATCTGTCCGAAGCTGAAAAAAGCTGGACAAATCAGATTTCAGCTACTCCTCCGTCCCCCTATTTACCATCTCTTTGTAGCATTGTTGCAAATGGTGATGTTTCCAGTGTTAAACTGCAATAGAAGCACCAAACAGCCTCACATCAGCACTGATCTCTGAGAGATGGAAGGGTGGCCCAGTGCTTAGAGTGCTAGATCAGGATGTAGGAGACCTGGATGTTTAATTCCCTGCTCTGCCAGACATATGTGTGATAATTTGCCTCAGTCACCTCATTTATAAAATAGGGATAATGCTCCCCTACCTCACGGGGGTGTAATGAGGATAAATATGGTACCGATTGTGAGGTGTTCAGGCGCTATAGCGATGAGGTGACACGTTACAAGAGGTTGTCAGCCACTGATCTCTGCGGGTGACTTCCTCAAGTGCTGCTGTGGCAGGAATAGGTGAGAATCACATTCCCCAGACATCATGACAGAAGCTGCCTGGCATCTTCACTCTGTGTATTTCCCTTCCATCACGGTCTCTGCTCCTTTGTCAGGCCTGCTGACGATTGGTTGGAAGGAGGGCAGTAATTTGAGCTGCTTTTCCTCGTTTGCTGCTGGAGCCGCCTGCTTAGCTGCTGGGTCAGTCCTGAGGTGCCTCAGCACGAACCACCTGTATCTGAGGCTTGTTATCTTAATTGCTACCCTCCTGTTTCTTCCTTTGAGACAGCCTTCTGATTCTTTCCCGTCAGTGCTGAACAGCCTGCCACATGGCAGGGCGCCTGTACGGTGCCTTCTGTCATAGGAGCAGCACACCAGCAAGGATGGGGCTACCTGAGGCTTGGTCTGGTTTTTCATAAGGTAAGCAGCCTCTAGGCAGCTACTGCCGAGCGAGCTGGTCTCGGCTTTATACCTGCTCGAGTAATAGTTTGTGTGCCAGGGTTTTTGAGGAGGGAAAAATATCAAGAATCCGGTTGGTCCTAAACGCTGTAGGATTCCAAGTGAACAAACAAGTGTCCAGGTGATGAAATGAGAGATTACTCAGCCCTTGCTGTGGGGGAGACACGCAGAAAACAGGAACAGGGCACAGCATTGCTCCAGCTATGTTAAAATCCTGGCCAGGGGAAGAGAATCTTACTGAGCTTTAAGTTAAAAGGGTCTTCAGAGACCATGGTGACGGGTGATCTTATATCCCCCTTGAGAGAGAGAAAAATATTTAAGGCCAGACCTTCAGCTGGTGTACGTGGGCATAGCACCACAGACTTCAGAAACCATGATGATGTACTCCAGCCAGCATGCTCAACATGATGGGAGAAACAATCTTTGTCTATTGGGTAGTAAATGTTCTCACAAACTGCTTTAAGGGATTGCTAAGATTTCCAGTGTCATGTCATTCGATCTTTAGTTGAAGCCTAGATGAGGTAACAGGTTGGTGCTAGTTCCGTGAGGGCTGCATAAAGCAAGTTTCAATCCATGTGACGCTTTGCATCCCTGTTGTCAGTAAGGACTGAAGAGCCATACAGATGTATTTGTCTGTGCTTAGTGCGGTGAGATTGTAGGCCTCAGAATCCGAATGTAAAAGTACCAGAACCTCCGTTGTAGATCGGGGTAACTCTATTGTGGCGCTACACCGATTTACACCAGCTGAGGATCTGGCCCAGAATATATACAGCTTTGTAGATTGCTTATTAAATACCATAGCTAAGGACTTTGAACTTGGATTTAGATTACTGGCTATGGTTTTATTTCCCTTAATATAATGCTGAACAAATACATAGACAAGTTACCCATTTTACTGTGAGCACTATTAGTTTGCCTATAATTCTGTTATTTACTAAGATGGGCTAGATCCTCAGCTCATGTAAGTCAGTATAGCTCCATTCAAATCAATGCAGGTTTTTACCTCCTGAGATCTGGCCCACTATCTGTAGGTTGGGCCAGATCTATTGGGCCAGTTAACTATTGTTAATAGTTAACTGGCACTACTGGGATATTGGAGTTTGTTTTCATAATTATATGAAAGGGAATGTTTCCTTCTGGGGATTTCTGTTTATGAAAATTGTCATGAAATAGGTTATGGTCTCTTGGCCCCATTGAAGCTGCAATGTTAGGAGTGACAGCTTTACAAAGAGAGGAGGCTCTGGCAATGCTAATGGGATGATTTATGGGGCAAATGCCCATCATTGTAGGTAAAATACCATCCACTCCAAAAGACTCAGCTTTTTTCTTGCCTATGTGCCATTTTTTAACTGAACTCGCAGAAATAGATGGTAAGAACAGAACAATGGTTGTATAGCAACTTTACTTCTCGGAATGCTGCCACTTCGGGTGTGTGTTTGTGTGTGTGTGTGTGTGTGTGTGTGTTCTCCAGCATACATATTCCTGCAGTCCTTTGGGGGCAAATCCAGCCCCCAACTCAGCAGCCATGGAGGTCCCCAAGGCAAGGTGGTCCGTTGCCTTTGGAGGGGTCTGTATTTAAAGGACATTCCTGTGCAGCACAAATTCTAGTTCCCTGGGGGCTGCTTTTAGACTGGCACAGTTCCTAGTTGGACCGTAGGAAGGGTGAGGCTGGAGGGCCTACTGCTGTGTAGAGTCTCCAGTCCTCCTCTCCCCATGATGGATCCATGTTCGGAGCACACTTTATTCATGCAGCTGAATTAACTTCTGTAAAGTGGCTGCATTGGCTTGGAGGGAGGGGATGCCTTCCCCTCTGCACATCTCTCAAAGGTTCAGACCATCTGTCTGAGCAGGGATGGGGTGGGAACCAGGTAGTCAGTGATATATTAGAGTGGGTGGTCTTGCATTGGCAAGAAGATGAGCTGGGGTCCTGATCCAATGCCCAGTGAAGTCTGCCACTGGCATCAGTGGGTTTCACACCAGACTCTAGAGGAGCATCTCCAATTCTAATGTCCATCACTAGTTCTGTGAATCATTTATGATGACTTGCACCTGAGTGATTCTACAATCTATAATATATAACATGTACGTAGATAATGCACCTTATGGCTGAGATTTCCAAAGCTGCGTAAGGGATTTGGATGCCCATTTTCTATTAATTGTAATGGAAATTGGGCACCCAAATCCCTTAGGTAGCTTTAAAAATGTCAGGCCTGGTCTACAGGAGGATTTTACATCTGTATAGCTATGTGTCAAGGATCCACAAGAGATGGAGCTACACTGACCTAACCCCCAGTGTAAACAGTGCTAGGTCGACGGAAGAATTCTTCTGTGGACCTAGCTATTGCCTCTCAGGGAGGTGGATTACCTACGCCAATGGGAGAACCCCTCCCATCGGCGCAGGTAGTGTCTATACTGAAGCACTACAGTGGTGCAGCTGTGCCAATGTAGTGTTTTCAGTGTAGACACAGACTGAGGGTATCAGTAATTTCTCTCTCACTCTCTCTGGTATATTCAATAGTCTCCAAACGGTCTGAAGTCTCCGAAGAGTTAAAAACAGTCCTCCATAACCACACAGCTGGCTGAACAAATACCAGGTATTAGCACTGACTTCAGTTGCCAAAGCCCAGTCATTTCTTTTTTTGCTTTTTAGCGATTGCAGCCTGCAGAGACCACTTAACAATGAATCGCAGCAGCTTGGCTGTGATAGGACAGGCCATGTGTGCAGACACTTAAAAGCCATGCCAGCAGCTCTCCTTTGCTCAATAGAGGTAACAGCGGGAATTTGATTAAAGACTGATAAAAAAAAAATAGAGAAGATGAAAGGATGAAAGAGCCACCTGGAAACTTCATTCCTTCTTTATTTGTAACTTAAGCTCATAAACCAAATCTAAACCATTGTGCGCGTGTGAGAGAGAAAATTTCCTGTGTGGCTGCTCCAAACTACTAAGGCTTCTGAATATGCAACCCCACAAGCCATCTCAGAATAGCAGAGTCATAAGTATTCTGGTCACCAGTGCACTATGACCTGCACAGAAGAGAGATCCCCCTGATGTGCTCCAATGACAGCTTTTTAATATGTTCAGAACAGTCGCTAAAATGAAAGAGACCTGCTCAGAAATGTTAGCCAGACCCACTTGTGAGTCTGTCGGTTAGCCCCATTCCCCAGGCAGTTCTTCTGCCCAACACAATGAGGCAAGCTCACATATCGCAGCTAGGCTCAGCCTCAGAGGGTCAGCTATGCAAATGGCCAGCTGCGCACATCAAACGCCACTCACTGCGTTTTGCCTACGGCATCTGCCTCTTTGTCTCTTTGGGAGGCGTAAATCAAAAAAATAAGTCATCCCAGCAGCAAAAGGAAAATCAGCCCCCACAGGTCCCGCTACTTGGATGTGATCAATGCTACCGTGACAGGCAAAGCAGATTCAAATGCTGTCCTGCAAAGACAGCATTTCTGTTTGGGTCTAGGAGACCAGCGTGGTGTGAGCTGTGTGTGTGCATGGTGGAGGTGAGGCTGTTCAGAGTTTGCCTTGGGAGCTGTGAAGGTCTTTACCCATGTAGATGCAGGCTTCAGATCCTCATGAAGGACTTTTCAGGAGTCGCACAAGCAGGTACTAAAGCCAGAGAACCCTTAGGTTGTGAACTCTTCAGGACAGGGGTTGTCTCTTCCTACAGCATGTGTCTTTGTGCACCTATCGTGTTTTGGGCGCTACTATAATATAAGTAATAATAGGCAGAGGTGCTGGCGCAATGTGTATAGTGGGGGAGCTGAGAGCCATTGAACCAAACTGTAAACCCTGTATATGATGGAAACCACTTCAAGCCAGGGGGTGTGGTAGCACCCCTCGTTCCAGCACCTATGGTAATAGGCCACTGGCTAAACTAGATTGTCACATACAGAACACCGTGTATATAGTTTATCTCATTGCTCCCTGTGCAGAAGCGCCTCTCTTTCTGAATATCCAGCAGCCTTCCCTCCGCCTCCTTCCCTTCCAGCAGTTTTTCCCTGCTTGTTTTCCATCACTAATCTCTCCAGTGCTACATTCCCTTCCCCTTATTTGCTGCTGTTCTCCTCCCAGCCTCCTGCCTGTTCTCAGTCCCATTTAGACCGTAAGCTCTTTAGGGCAGCAGCCCTGCGTCTGTGAAGTGTCGTGCGTCCCAAAGGTGGTGGAAAGATAATGATCCTCAGATTTAGGGGACTAGCTCTTTGCCTCATCCCTCAATAGTGAGCAGAAATAATTCATGAGAGCCCTTGTAAAACCAGCCCAGGGCCTGATCCAGACGAGTGCTGAGTACCCACAACTCCTGTGGAAGTCAGTGGGAGTTGAAAATGCTCAGTCTCTCTCTACTTACCAAAAGAGAGGGGTGGTTAGAGCTCCCCAGCTGGTTCGGACACAAGCTGAATTTTGATATCAGGAATCACAGCATTTTCCCAGTTGTAGCATCTGGCGGCTAAAGCTGAGGGGGGCAACAGCCTCCCTCCTAAAGCCAGTCCCAAATGCGTCCAAGTGCTGTCGGAGCACCTTGAGGAGAGACGCCACCAGCGGAGCTGCCTGCATTGAGCTTGTCTAGGGGACTGGCGGCCCGCATGGAAGCCGCCAGGGCCTGAGGTATTTGAGGAATGTTAATGGTATGCTTGAGTGGAGAGCTTCAGAGCCAGGCCTGAGAACAGCTCTCACTGCCATCTGTTGTGAACCATGGAGTTTCATAGCAACAGCTTCTCAAGAATGATTTTTCTTTATTAAGAACCCCCCCACACACACACACACACTCATGAATAAGCAGGATAAGGGCTTAGAATCCTTCTCCAGAATGGTGAGCATTAAAGGGGAAAAGGCCTTTCCCTCCTCAGCTTGTATTTGGTTTGAGGAGGCATTTTTCTTTTAAACCAAGACTTTCCAAAAGTACATGGGGATATTAACTGACATGTGCAATAGTTATTTAATCATCCAAAAGCCACTAGTTCAAATCCACTCTAGCAGGACAATAGTGACCCAGCGCCGTTCGCATCTGAGAGCTCGTTAGTGTGTGAGATGAGATGATGTTCGCAGTGTATCATCCAGTGGATGAATATCCACATCACTCTCCCACTCGGCAAAACAGTGGCCTATGGTCCCTTTAGTTTTACAGATTGTTACCCAATGATAATTTGCATATCTTTTGCAGGGGAATTTTGATTTATGGTTCCTATCTTTTATGAAGCTCACTAGGTTCATACTCTGCATAGCTGGACACAGAGAAGTTGGGCTCATCTTTAGTCTGACGATTATGAGCCAGGTTCTCAGACGATTTAAATCAATATAGCTTCAGTGACTTCAATAGAAGTCATTGTACTGTGTCACAGACATTGTCTCTCTCTCCATCCATCCCATCCTGAGCATGATAGATGCCATCCTGTAAGGACGCATGCTTTGAGAGCCCATATCAAGAGTGTAGAAGCAGAAGACTGGGCATATGAATGAACAGTCTTACATCTCCTTCTTCCTGTGCTTTCAGGGATCAGCTCCTAAAAGGCAGAACTCCTTCTTTCCCCATAGCCCTGAACTTTTCTTATCAACTGGACTGAAGAGATGAGCTCCTTTTAAATACGAGTGCTTAAAATTAAGCATGTGTTTAAGTGCTTTGCGGGATCAGGGCCAGAGTGCCGGATCAAGCCCCTAGAGCACAGGACTTTCTGGGCTGGTGATGTCTTGCCAACCCTGAATCCCCAAAGTTTGTGTTCAGTTTGGCAGACTAGAATAGGCTGCTTCAAATTCAGCTTGGATTTCTGTTTGACCTGTTTCCAGGGCCGACACCCTGTCCTTTACACACAGAAGCAGCACTGCTGTGCAATGGCACATAGGAAGGGGGTAGATCAGCGTGTGTTTTGCTGAGTTCATGTATGAGTAAAGGATAAATGCTACTTTTTATCTAGCGAGTATAAAGAGTAAATTGACCTGTGCATTTCAAAACACCCCCTATTCTGCTCCCTACATCAAGAACCACTTCAAAGGTCAGTCTCTCCAGTCAATACAGGCATGTTTCAATGAACTTGTGTGACCTGCTGTCTGCAGCTGCAGTTGTACAGTCTGCGCTAGGTGACGATGTCATTTCAGTTATCGGTCTATCTATTGGGGGGAGGGGGGGACTTTGCTTAGAGTAGACTAGAAACTCTCTCTGTGCCTGGGAGCTGATTGCTGGAGACCAAATGTGTTGTGAATCCCATGTGCAGGTACATGAGTTATTTAGGGTTACCATATTTCAACAATCAAAAAAGAGGACATGGGGTGCCGCCCTAGCCTCGCCCCCTCCCACTTCCCGCCCCCCTCAGAATCCCCCTACCCCCTACCTGTCCCCTGACTGCCCTCTCCTGAGACCCCCCCCACCCTAACTGCCCCCAGGACCCCACCCCCTATCTAACCCTCCCGTTCCCTGTCCCTTGCCTGCCCCAACCGCTCTCTACACCCCCTTCTCCCGACAGCCCCCCCAGAACCTCCGACCAATCTAACCCCTCCGTTCCCTGTCCCTTGCCTGCTCCAACTGCTCTCTAAACCCCCTTCTCCTGACAGCCCCCCAGAACCCCCGAGCGATCTAACCCCCCTGTTCCCTGTCCCTTGCCTCCCCCCCACCCCCACCAGGCCGAGGGAGAGCTGCGGGCTCCACGTGCAGCCAAACAAATAAGGTGCTGCTCTGCGGGGGAGAAGGGAGCAGGGGAGAGGGAGGGACTCTGGCTGCAAGAGGCCCCAGTGGCTGCGAGTGGCTTTCAATCAGGCCCAGCCGTCCAATCAGCCGCACTGCACTCTGCATGAGGGGAAGGGGAAAATCCCGGACATTTCTACTTTATTAGAAATACCCCCAGACAGCCATTTAAAGCTGAAAAAGCCGGCCGGGGAAACCCGGATGGATGGTAACCCTAACTGAGTTATTGCATGTGCGAATAGCTAGTTAGGTGTCATTGCAATTGCTTCATTTGCAAATGCAATCACAGCAACAACACGAGCAAATGTAGGTGAACAGCTGCAACATACTTTCTGACATGTGCACGAGGGGCTCCATTTTAATAAAGTGCGGGCTGATGTTTTCCAAGGGGCCTACAGCAGTCAGGTGCCCAATTCCTATTGAAAATCTACGGGAGCGGGAGGCTTAACTCCCTTAAACCTATTTGAAAATCCCAGTGGGCTTTAAAATGAGACTGTAAAGAGTGCTCAAACAGATTCTGTAGGGAACACGCCTGGAACTGGTGGTGGACTAGATGACCTGGTAGGTTCTCATAGGTGTGTTGTGTTTTGTAACTTGTCTTATATTTTGACTCAGTTCTCTGAGACTTTACTGGCACGACATATGGCTACAGTGATCACGTGCAGAGATAATGAATTCCACGTGGCCGTTTCATATGGAAAGTTGGTCTGGCTGAGCCACCTCCATAGGCTTTGAGGAGCACATGCTTTGTAAGAGGTTAATACTACTTCCTTTCCAGATAGCATATTGGCTTTCTTATCGATTGAGCTGTTTGTATACTCATACATCTAACACATTAATGGGCTGTAGTAAATACATGAGTGTGGTGGGAAACCACAGGAACACAATGGGGTCAGAGGACAGTCAGGGAGAAGAATCTCTCTCATCATTCATACCACTCCGGAAGATCTGTCCTGCCCTGGGTGAGAAAATCTTCCCCATCAGTGCTCCAGGCTCTCGTGAGCGTTTGAAATTAGGCACCCACTATAATGGCAGGCTTGATCATAGGGAAGAGAGTGAAAGCTGATAGCTGCAGAAGGGTTGCTGGGGAGATGGGACTCTCCCCCTAATCAACAGGTAGTGATTATCACCTGTCCGCTGTCAGTTTCCAGCAGGGGATTTGTCGCACTAGCTGCTTTCTGACAACTAGATTTATTTGCCTAAGGCCATGGATGGGGGGAGGGTCTTTCAAGCTGCAGGTATCATTTAACTGTGATAAGAAGAAAGGCAAAGCTTTTCTTCATTGGAGGCGGGGGGAGAATACAGAACAGGAGTCTCCCTGCGCCTGTGGAGATGGGGAAAACAAGTCACTACAATCCAATAACTACCTTGAGCAAAGAAATTATCCCAAACCAGACGATGCCCCATTACAATCGAATTGCATCTTCCAGGCACCATTAGACTTTCAGACACTTTATACTTCTCACTTTCTCTTGATCTTTCCCGGGGAAGCTGTTATCTTTCCGTGACAGAAGATTTAGGCTTTTGTTTTAACTGGGAATTATTAATACCAAGCCAAACCCTGTAATCCTCCTGCCCCAAGCAGATCACCCACTGAAGCAAATGGGTGACTTACGTAAGTAAAGGCTGCCTGGTTTGGCTAACATGGATCAGAGGTAACTAGGGATCTGATGCAAAGCCCATGCGAAAGTCAATGGACACATTCCTATTGACTTCAATGAGCTATGCATCAGGTTAGTGTCAAACCAACGACAACTGGTAATGGAAAGCCTTGTGCTGAGGGGGACAGGGTTAGACCAATGAGAACCAATCACAGCCCCTGAATCTGGCCCGTTTCCAGAAATGAACCAAAATGGAATCTTTTACTAGGTTCTGAAATGTTCATTAAATCTCCTCCCAGTGTCCCCTCTCCCTCTTTTCCAACCATGATTTTCAGGGTGTTGGGACCTGATTTCTTGCTTCACCCAGAAGCAAAACTGTTGAAATACCACAAGGGTATTCTCAGGACATTTCTGGTCTAACCCAAAAAGAGGGGTGGGATACGAATGGAGATTATTGGCCAAATTTTGCAGACACTCAGCCTAGGATAAACATCCAAGCATAATAGAAGACTAATTCCAAACTCTGTGGTTCTCCCATCACTTGTCCCCTTGGTTTGCTATATTCAGTGTTCCAGTGAATGAGGGTGTTGTAATGTAGGGCTCAATCCTGCTTTTATTGGCACACCCACAGTTCCCACTGTAGTTAAGAGGGATGGGTTTTTTGGTGCACAAGGCGCGTACACGGCTCCCACCGAGGTCAGCTGGCACCTCTGCAAATCAGGCCCATCATATAAAATGCAATCCATTTATCTCACTGTGCTACATGAGGCTGTTCCAACTTAGATCTGTCTCCTGGCAGTAACACAGCCTCATTTATCACTAGACTAGATTAATTTCTTTTGTGGGAGAGGGGAGGGAGGGAAATGAATCTTTGCCTGGGCATCGTTTCATTACACAGATTCCTCCCCAAAGGCATCAAAGCTTTGGTAATGGTGAGGATAAATGTTTGCAATAGAATAATTGTCTAATTATGCCCCCTGTTGAAGGGGTGGTTCTCTTCACTGTCACGTTGTACTCACTCTCACAGCAAGGAGCTGGCCTGGGACTAATTCAGTCTTGAGGAAAATGAAAACCTCCTCTTGACTTATTCTTAGGAAGGAGCAAATGCACATGGATAGCTTCACCTGGAGGTCTCCACTTGGGCAGCGCTCCTGTTCCTTGCATCTGACTTAGCCCACTTACTGGAAATACTTGTGGGCGTTAGGAATCACCATGACGGAATATACCCGTAGTCCATCCAGTCTGGGATCTTCTCTCAGCCAATGGTTAAATATAGGGTGTTTTGCCCCCCAGAATGTGCCTATTTGTGCAGCACTAACCATGGAGGAAAATTTCTTTCTGACAGTAACTGATGATCAACGTATGCCCTGTAGTGTGAGGATTGATAACCTAATTCTTTTCTAGCTGGTGGAACTGTAGATGTTGTTTCAATAGAAACAATGATGACACTCATCACTATTTTGTTGTTGATCAGTTCTTGGAATTCTGCCTGATGTTACTGTATGTTTAATAGCCTTTTTTTCCTGGCTTTACTTCATCATGGCATCCTACCTAATCTTTCTCTAGTGGCCACCATCACATTTGGGGGCACCAGCTGGAGGTTCAAGAACTGTCTACCTACCATCTGTAGCTAAACCCAACCATTGTCTCCAGTGCAGATAGCCTGAGAGATGAGACCAGCTGTCTAATCTCCTGTCTCTATGCTGGCCCATTGTCTATTTTGCTGCATAGCATTCGTCTGCCTTTTTCCTACTCCTGCATCAGAATAGCCCCCCCAAATCTCTGATTGCTTTTGAATAGTTCCCACTCTGTCCACACATGTAGCAGTAATGAGCTCGGATGATCAGTTGCTTTTCCTGTACATGGTTCATTCAAAAGCAGTTTTTATTGTCCTGTTAATTCCAGCCCAGATTTATTTTAAAAGTTCACACTTGAGAAGATCATAGACTTCAACGGGGAAGGCTGGCTTTGCTTAAGTTTGGAGGAGGGGGAAAGAAGGAGAAATAAAGAAAATTATATATGACAAAATATTGTGCAGTTTATTTCAATATGCCATTGCTCAATATTTATTTTTTTTTAAACTGAGGAAATTAAAATAAAAAATGACATTAACGTAACATCTTATTTGAGATTTTACCAATAGTAAATTCAAAGCAACCCGCAGCAACAACTGTATTGTGCATATATATTCAAGCACAATAATGAACACCACATACAATGATCTGTCACACCCATCTACATGACGGCCAAATTGCTGTCACTGTGGGAACCATGACTTGAGTTTCCTAACTTTTTTGTGCATGCAAAACCCTCGCCCATAAAGTTGCAATAATATGTAGCACTTTGCATCTAATTTAAGCAATACTATGGCCTTTGTTTGTCTTACAAAGTCTAAAGTAAAGACAAAAGACATAGTTGAGCCTGGATCTTCTGAGACATTCTAAGAATATGCACTCACACACATTCTCGCTCCCTCGGAGGAATTTATGGCCATTATGATGTTCTCTAATGAGCACAAAATGAGACCGTTACATCTTCACTTAATTAGTTTGACAGATTTTCATTTAAATATAAAAAGACTTCTAGCCCTTAGAGAGCAAAAGGGGGCCTTGTCTCCATTTTAGTGTTTGACTCTGATTTGCTGGAGTGGGGGAAGGGAAACAACTAAGCATGAATAATTCCCATCTTTTGATTCCAGGCCTTCATTTTAACTTGCAGCTTTCCACATTCCCCTGCACCGCACACCTTTGGGCATGCTGCACATCCCAGCTTTCACCTCTGGCTAGGAGAGCCCCAGGAGGACATATGCCAGATGTTCTGAGATTTGAGGGTTGGAGCTGGTGCTCTTCTCTAGTCACCAAATCAATTAGCTCTCTGTAGGGCCTGGTTTTTTTCCTCTCAGTCTGGGGCCCAGTCCAACTCCCACTGATGTCAGTGGGAAGACTCCCAATTTAATAAGCGATGGGCGTTATGTGTTTACTTGCAGTTATATTATTTGGCAACTAGATGTCTCTGTGTGCTATATAGAGTTCCAGAATGCAGTGTGGTTCTGATAAACAAGTGAGACAAAATTGGAACACAGACTGTATGGAAGCCTGTCTATTGTTTGTAGTATTTTCCCTAATGCCTCCTGTTTAAGATGGACTGTGATTTATAGAACCATAAAAGATTAGGGTTGGAAGAGACCTCAGGAGATCATCTAGTCCAACCCCCCACTCAAAGCAGGCCCAATCCCCAACTAAATCATCCCAATAGAAAGACATCTCCTTTGAGCTGAACCAGCAACCTAAGAATATCTTGCTGAGCACCCCCTACAGTCCTCCACTCTACCAGCTGAGCTATTGAAGGGCTCTTGTTAGGGACCTTGGAGAGCAGGGTCTTCTGGTTCCTATTGTTCTCCCAAATGACAAGACCGAGAACTGGCATCAAATCACGGAGCCGATAAATTCTCTTCAACGATTTGTAGCCAATCCCTTGGGAATATAAGAAACAGAAAGTTGGGAGTGCCTGAATGGCTTTATATTTGGACACCACAGTTATCAGCTATCCCACATGCCAGCCTTGTCCGCCCTGAGCCTTTCCCAGAAATCCCTCCCCGTGGCTGTAGCAGTGGTGAAGCCTTGCTGTGGCTACTATGGGTACAAACGGTAATGTAGACCGGCCTCCAGTGTTATCACCACTCATCTAGACCTGCTCTGAGCAACGTATACATGTTTACCAGCCAGGGGTATTTTTTTGCCAACACCATTGGGGCTGCACTAGTTGGACAGGAAAACAGATATTCAGGAAAAATGTAGAAACAGCCACTGCAATCACACAGACGTCACCATCAGCGGAGCTGAGGAGAGTACTCCTTGTCTGCTGCTCCCAAAGCACACTGAGAATCCCCAGGAGCTGGGGCAGCTCGGGAATTTTTGAATTTGGATTTAAAAGTTGAGTGAATGAATTCAATAGCAATTTGTGGGTTTTGTTTCAGATAGAAAATCTTCTCTTTAGTTTTAGAATTAAAATTTGGTTCAAGGTTTGGGCTTCATGTGAAAGTGGATGGATTTTAGGTGGAAGCTGGTGTTTGCTCCAGAGAACTGAACCCAAACACATAGCTAACTCAAGAAGAAGAGCTGAACTGAAGAAGAGCTCTGTGCAACTCGAAAGCTTGTCTCTTTGACCAACAGAAATTGGCCCAATAAAAAACATGACCTCATCCACTTCTCAAGAAAGTCCTTTTGCATCATTGGTCTTGTCCTTCATGAGGTCATATCCTGTTGCAATGTTCAGGTTCTGGACTGATTTTTGAATAACAAAATGTTATTTTCATGATGTGAGGGGCATCTAGAGGACAGGAGCTCAGACAGCTCCTTGGTGGGAGCGGTGGGTGATGCTAAGTGGCTAGTTAAAGGCCTTTATTTACAATATAACTGGCAGCCAACATAAAAAATCTGAGGCTTTGGCCACTAGATTGTCCAATAGACTGATAGCAGCAGCAGCCCTGGCAACATGGCCGCTAGCCATGTGGGGAAATTTTGAAGTATCAGCTTTAATTTTAATTGTTAAATTTGATTTGGAGGGATAGAAATATATTCTCCTGGGTTTCACGCTAAATCAGTTGCCTGCCTGTTATAGGCTAACAAGTAGAAAGCAACATCTTAATCAGCTCTGCCATTCCATCCTGGGGCAGTGGTACACAGTAGCCAATACATTACAATTCCCTCTAAGGATGGTACCACCCCAAAGACTTTCATTCTACCGCCTCTACCCTGGGGGGAAAACCCCTCCTGAGCTACTAAAGAAGAAATCTAACCCTTGCCTTGTGGACTAGCAGCTTCCCCACCCTTGTTTCCTAATTACACATACACATAATATCTGACAAATAAAGGAGACAGAGAGCCATTCAGACACACCCAGTTTTCTGCTTCTTATGTTTCCCTAGTGAGCGCACAGGTCCAGCAGTCCAAGTTTTTCAGAAAATAAAAAATCTCAGTGGTGTGACTCTGCAGTTTTCTTCTGGCTTGGTAGGTAGCAATGGCCTGCCGCAGCTTCCTGAAGGAAAAGTCCTTTAGAATTTCATAGAGGATGGGAACATGGTGGTAGAATTTTTAAACCCACTTATTGGTCTGATTAAATTCCATAGGATTTTTCCATAAAGGTTGGCCTGACTGGATTTATTTTTGTCCCTCTTGCAGGAGTCAGTGTTTTGTTTGAAACACTGGGAGGTGGAGGGTGTAGAACTGGTGTAGGGAGCATACAGTAGGCATAGCACAGCGTGTGCCACCTCTCTCGCAGCCCCGAGCACCGGGGGTATGTTGAGCGCAGGGTAAAGACCTGGTGACGACTGGCAGCTAATATGCACTCAGGTCTGGCAGAGAAAGAGAGATCCATAATCTGGCCCATTCAGAGGAAGTTCTATTCTAGGAATGACTCATTTGCAAACATCCTAACACCTTGTTGAATTTCAGATCCCTTCCAGTGTTCTCATAGTGCAGCTATATGGGGCCAGATTCATCATGGGTGTCACTTCACTGAAGGCAACCAAGTTACACCAAGGATGAGTGTGGCCCCTGAGGATTATGTTGTAGTTCACGGTAGAAATGCTGGCTCCTGAAGCCACATCACTGTTTAGCAAAATACAAACAAACAGGATTATTTTCGATACCGTCCTTTCATTGTCAGGAAGAGAGCTGTCTGTTTCCTGGCACCCCATGCCATGAGTGTGGGTATAGGTAACACAGTGGATTGTAACTCGTGGTAACAAGTTGTTTGTTAGAGATTGTATTGTTGCACTGGGACCTGCTTCTAAGAACGTCTTCTGTGAATTTACATAACTGCCATAGACTCCGATCCAAAACACCTTGGGGAGGGTAAGTAGTATATGACTGACCCTACCTTAAGAGTTCAGTGTTCCATTTTGTCTGGTATTTTGTCACTGGCAGTAGTTTACAATGGAGGCTTCAGAATATACAGAATTTCCTGTTAATTTTTGGTGTCTTATATCTATGTAAAACTATGGTCTATGCATCTTTTTATGCTCTGTACCATTTCCTATTTTATTTACCTCCACCACCTCTTCTCTGTTTTTGAATATTTGTTCTTCGGGGAGGAGGGCTGTTATATTTCACCATTTTGCGTCCCACGTGCTCAGGTTTCTGTCCTTTTCTGTTAGCATCAGTTGGGCAGAATTTCCATGCTGTCATTTCTGTGATTCTTAATCTAGAATGGAACTATTTCAGGAATCCTCCATGTTTTCCTCCCGTTTGATCACCCTCAGAGGACCCATACTGGGTTAATCCAGTTTTCTACCTGAGGAGAGCTGAACGTGGCACCCCTCAATGCAGTTCCTGGGTTGATTGGAGGGATAGTTGGAGGCCAACATGAAGTCTCCCCCACCCCACCCCCCGCAGGGTTCTGTGTATCACCTCAGCAGCAGTCGGAGCCCAAGGGGCCCTGGATTAGTTTAGAAATCCAACTCAGATCTTCCATACAGCCCTACAGTGTGTTGCCACTAGGACACCATATGGCCTTTTAGCAGTTTTTAATGTAACCACGTCTTGGTTTATATGAGGTACCAGTGAGGGGACACAAAACATACACACCTGCGTAACAGGCACGTCCCTGTATCAGTGCTGACAGAGAGGGTAGAGCTGCACAGGGGTTGCAGTAGCAAAAAAAAAATAAAAAAAAATTAAATGCTGGGAATCAAAAGCAAGTTCTGAGCTATTTCTCTAAATCCTTTCAGAGCCCTGAGTTCTGGGTTGGCTGAGATTTCCTGGGATGTCTTAAACAGCAGCTTCCATCTTAGAAAATCCGACCACAGCACCTGTGGGTTCAGCAAGTGGGCAGCTTCTCTTTATCCACTTCAAACGTGGTGCCCATTGTTGCCCTTTAGTAAAGCTGCTAACCATGAGAGTCTCAGTTTGAGGCTGGAGCAGGATTCTGTGCTTCACACATATCATGTGCAGGTATGAATTAGGTGTGACCTTGTCATCACTAGGACGTTCACGTGTGTTAGCTCACATGAGGTGAGAACCCACCCTTTCCCCCAGTGAAGACAAAAGCCATGGACAGACCACAAGCCTTTTTTATTGCTCTCAGTACCCCAGCTCTTAAATTCCCTGCTGCTTAGCCGTGTCTCCCTTGCTCGACAAATGCTCTTTCGATGATCTAATTGGCAGGAGTTCTGACTCGGTGATGAATTAGCTAAACTGGAATTCAACCTTTTTTGTTTGCTTAAGTTATTCTTATCAGATGGGCTGCGTTTCTGGAAGGGGAAAGGAGGCTCTTCCTTTTAGCAAAGCGGCCGGGGCAGGAAATGATCAGCAGCCCCGGACAAAATCATGTCTGAACGTTGACTTCGTGCTTCTAGGGGAGTGCCTTGAAAAGACCCAGACTCGCTTTTCAACCCATTAAGCCTTCAGCCATACTTTACTGGAACCCCCTCAGCATTTTTATTTTCTCTTGCCGATAAGAGCTCTCTCGGGGCACAGCCTTCTTGCTCCTATTAAGGGCGAGGGGGAGTGAGAACCCTTCTGGCCTGGAGCAGAGGGAGTCAGTGACCTTCACCCTAAAGACACAAACACTGACGATTTCAGCGCTTAGTGTTTATCAGCCATAAACATAAATTAGAGAGAGTTAACGATTGATCTGGAAGGATAAGTAGTAGCATCCCCGGAGAGGGATTAAAATGCGCGGAATGAGTTTGGACATAAATGTTGAGTAAATCTTGTCCGTAATCTCTTAGAGCTGGACAGCCTATTCAATGGGAGCAATTTATCCAACAGATTTAGCCACTTTTCCCTCGTTATCTGTGAACAGATGTTGATATTTCAAGGGTTTATTTGTTCTTTGGGATGGTTTGCCTAACACTTCGGACAAGCCTAGGTCAGGCTGTGGCTGTTTGCCATGACCGGCTGCTGGTGGTGGTATGTGGCTGGTCACCTAAAGGTGGACTGTGCCCTTGTCATTATTGACTGAGGAAGGAATAAGGTCCTCCCAGCCAAGTCCCTAATCTCTTGCTCAGACTACCTGGATCTCAGGCCAGGGTCTAGTGTAGAGCACGGCCTCTGCTCTCTGGATAGTATTAGTATCCCTTCTCCGTAAGTGGGCAGCGGGTGGAGAGGGGTGGGGACTTGTCTCTGCCTCTCCTTGATTGCTGGCCAGAGGAGCAAGCCAGATGTGTGGGTGGGAGGGAGGGAGAAGGATGCACCCTTTCCAGGACTTCAGAGAATTAATCCCCCTCCTACCACCCAGCAGCAAGAGAGGAGCAGGGAAGGAACTATGACTCTCCGCGACACAATTCTTCATGGAGTAGAGGGGTCGCATTCTGCCTCTTACTCATTGCTGCATCTAAAGGCTCAGGCTAGTCCACAATATTTCTTTTCCCTGGCTTGAAATTGTATGAAGAGGTGGGTGGTGGTTTTTTGCATATATAAAGCCTGATTCTGCTCCATTGAAGTCAATGGGTGTTTTGCCTTTGACTTCAATGGGTGTGGGATGGAGCCCTTTGTGAACACCTGGATTCATGCACAAGCAAATCTGTGTATGTGCAGAGCTGAGTATTTGCATTCAGAGAATCCATTTGCATGAACATTCAAGACACCGAAACCTTTTCGCCAAACGACAACATTCTAGTGAAAGCGCGTCGTTACAATCTGAGAAGTCTGCTTGTTGAGTCCAATGTTTCAGAATATTAAACCACCCTGTAGGTATCCTTTCATAACGAGTAATTGTTTGTTGTTACAGTGCTATAATTATTTAATATAAGGTGTTTCTGCGTAGTGCGTAGATAGGCTAGAAGCAAAGAGAGAACGCAGAGGTGGCTGTACAAATGAAGAATACCCGATGCTGGTGTGAATGGTTGCAGCTCTTCTGACTTTAGTGGCACTACATCTGTTTACAGTGGCTTGGTTCAGTGTACTGATCTGCAGTTGGATATTTACCAATATTGCAAAGATGAAATTTGCCATCAAAATAAGCAGAAAAAGTAGAGTTGGTTGGAAAATTTCCGATGGATCCGTTTTCTGTCAGAAAATGCTGATTGCACCGAATCCAAACAATTCCAGCCACACTTTTGATGGAATCCAGGCCTGGTTTCCTGCCAGTTCGCCCATCTCCCTGGCTCCTTGGTAGCCTGCTTAGTGCGCTACCGGGAAGCCAAAGCTCCCCATCTGGTGGGCTGCCAAGGAGCCAGGGTTTCCTGGCTTCCTCACTCCCTGGGCTCTCAGGTCCTTGGCAGTCCGCATGGTGGGAAGCCAGGCAGCTCAGGAAGCTAGGCCGCAGGGCAGCCGTCTCCCCGGCTGGCAATCTCTCCGGCTCCCCAGGAGCCTGCCAGTAACTTTAAGCAATTTGAAAATATGGGTATATGCTCTTCCTTTTTAATTAAAAACAAACCAAAAGTATTGGGTGAATTAGGAGCTCATAACAAGCGTGAGCCTATTTGATTGGATGGAAACCCCACAATAGAAACATAAATAGCCACCTGCCCTCCTCCAAGAGTCAACTTGTTGCAGGGGACAAAGAAAGCAGAAACAGGAATGAGGGGTTGGTCAACACAAGGACTCCAGAGGACACTGAGCAGAGAACCTCGGCGTGTGCTCACTACTCTGAGAAGGAATCCAAGGAGCCGGTGGACTCTGCCCAGGGGCACTCTGCTTAGATACATGAATGAACAAATGATGGGAAATAGGCCCCCTTCCACTCCCATCCAGCTTCCCGTCAAAGGTATCAAATTAGCAACTCTGCAGATGAAGTCTCTCTTTCTCCATGGAACAGGCCCAGTATTGGCTGCATCAGTGCAAGCTTCCTCACCTGCACTACTGATGTGACTCAACCCTTCCCAGGCGCCTTTTGGGTTGGTATGGCTCCATGCCCATTCAGCCCTTAGTGCCCCTATTGCCACTATGGGGCTGACTCTTGCCAGTTATGGTGCTGGCTTTTACCACATGGTCAGGTTGGGAACAAGACTTAGCACTCCTGAACAGGAAGTGGCTTTCCAATCCTTACCTTTCATTTGTTACTGCAAATGCTTCATGCTGGTGTATTCTTAATTCTGGTGTATTCATGGGGAATCAAATGCTTCTTCATGCTGGTGTATTCGTGGGGAATCACGACTGCTTGGGTTTATTCCTGGCTGTGCTACTTATTGGGATGTTGGGCAAGGTGTTTACTTCTGTGCATCTCAGTTTCCCCATCTCTGCAATGGGGATAACACCACCCTCACAGGGCTAATGTGAGGTATAATTATACTTTGCAAAGCGCTTTGACATTCCTGGCTGAAAGATGCTGGTACGAAGTGGCAATTTTAAAAATGACGGGCTGGCTCTTTAATTCCCTGTGGAATGCCTTTGTACTTTGAACTGGGTGCTGCAAGTTTCTCCCTTGGGTTGCCAGTAAGTCCAAACAGTGATTGCCATATAAAATGAGTTGGGAAGGACACACTGCTTCTGGCAAAAATACAGCCAGCCTCCACTTCAGTCCGGATCTCAAACCAAGGCTAAAACCAGAATGGACTGTTCCTCATTCCATCCCTATCTAGAGCGAGCCCAAGGTTTAGTGCATCTTGGTGTAGTAGGATTTTCAGGGGTCCGAGGCAGATTTCAGGAACCCATGTGGCATATTTGGGATGGGGGCAGACTGTGGCTTGTCACTGGGATCTGGAGGAGGGGGATGGTGGACGTTGTGGTTGGTATTATTGTTTGTAACAAGGCTTAGGCCCCCAATTTCATCTCGCGAGGAGGGTGGGCTCATGGTGAAATGGCAGCAGTCAGCTAACAGGGCTCTGGAGTGGGACTTAGGAAACTTAGCGCTATTCCCAGCACTGCCACTGACCTTGGGAAAGTCACTTCACCTCCCTGTGTAGTACGGCGAGTTGTAGGTGTTTCGAAAGTGCCAGTTCCCCCAAAGCGTGGGGCCCTACAGTAGCGCACAGCTAGGAGTGGCATTGTTCCTGTTTCCCCTAGGGCTCTACCTCTGCTGAAATGCCAAACTCCATTTCAGGGGCTCAGTAAGTCAGAATCGCGGCCGTCTTCAGTTCCCATGAATCCTGAGGATGCTTCCACGGGTCTGAGGAGGAACCAGTACATTCGGAGGTGCCTCTGATCTAGGGGAGTCCCTGGGATTTGAATAAAGCAGCAGAGTAGAGCCCAGCAGAGAGGGTACCCCGGGAGATCCCTCTTGTAAAAGAGTGGCTCCCTCCTTGTGGCAGCCCTGCTTGTGGCCCCTTGCCTCCGTTTCTCCCTTGGGTTGCCAATAAGTCCATGCAAGCTTATTCTCTAGTCCATCAACAGTTTATTTACAAAAGACCCTATACAAAATCCCCACAACATAGTCCACATCAACCCCATGACAGTAATCTTTAAAAACCCATCTCTGTTCCCACCATCCTGGTGTCTTCTGCCAGACCTGCACTCTTAAACAGGCCTCATCTGTCCCTCCGCCGGGGCAGCCTCCCCAACCGTTCCTTGTGGGGCATGACCCTGCTCTTCCCAGCGGGACCTCACACAGGCTCACCACTGGGAGTCTCACGTGGTTCCTCTGGGAACCAGCTCTCCACCAAGGAGACGCTAAGCCCACTGCTTCCCTTCCTGCAGGCCTCAACTTCAGCTCTTCTGCTTAGAGCCAGCAGGCATCTCCCTGTTCTGCTGCTGCTGCTCCTCCTCCTCCTCTTGCTTTCAGCCCTTTCTGGGCCTGGCTCAGGGATGCTAGCCAGGGAACCCCTTGCTGCTCCTCCCGCCTGCAGCCCTCTCTCAGGAAGCATCTTCTGTCAGCGAGGGCTCTTGTCTCCTGCAGAAACACTACACTCTGACTCCCCAGCAGCCCCTTCTCAGCCGGCCTTCTATGCCCCTAGGTACTGCCCTGCCCTCGTAATTAGCCCAACTGGGCGCACCTGGACAGGAACAGAAGCGCTGAGCCCTGTTTCATTAAATGGGCCCGCTAGGGTGTTACACCCCTCCTATGGGATTTTGCTCTTAAAGGAAAGAATAGTACTAGGGACAAGGAAAGAGAGGTAGATGTAAGGGTGTTTGCTGGGAGTCAGAGAGAAAGGCAAGTGTCAGGGGAAGGGAAATATGAGGTCGGTGAAGGATCTGCTTGTGTCTGAGAGAAAAATTGAAGGAAGACGCCATAAGTTTAGTAAGGAGAGCCAAACCGTGCGCTCCTTACTCCCTTTAACTAGTCACATGAGTAAGGCATGTGTAGGATTTGTCACAAGCTCTGAACTGAGCTGCCAAACCTTTTGAGGTTCCCCCATGCCTCACTGTGACTTCACTTGTATGCAGATACTGACTGCTGGCATTAAAAAGGGTTACGGGCAAAACAATGTGATCAAGTCAAGTGCACCAGTCGTATAAAATCAGGTCCCATCGTTACTGTCAGGGTGGCCTGTCTGGGTGTGTTTTTAATAAGATCATCATGGCAAGAATCATGATGCTAATATAGTTTCATTCAGTCCACACTTGGGAAGAGCGATTCGTGTCATTTGCTGCTGTGACATAAGGCGGTTCAGTTGAAGAGCAGCTGCCAATGAAAATCAGCTTCGTATTGTCTTGTTCATATATCGTTGTGTTTACCAGTCCTGTCTGAAGTTGAAAGTAAAACATAATCCAAATGATGGACGGTTATTTTACAGCTGTGGGGGGATGGGTGTGTGTGTGCTTGGCTACAGAGTAGACGGAGAAGACTGTTTATGGTAAAGAAAGAAAAAGAGAGAGGAGTAACAGGGAATTTATTTTTTCTTTAAGGAATTGCCTTTATTTTTGCATATTTAATGTTTATGGGAACACAGAAAATCACTCAATGCGGGTTGAGCATTAGACACAAGCTTTGATGGGAAAGATCAAGCAACGCTCTGCTCTGTCTTGTCCATGTGCTGCAAGGAGACATTGCTGTGTGCTCTAATGTTGATGAGTGAACCTTAGAACATTCCCAAGAGGGGAAGAAGTTTCCAGAGGCTCGTCTGACTTGATGGATCTGCAGTGGTGGGCTACACGTCTCATGAGAACAGGCTTTCTTGGGAGATTTCCATTACTTCCAGTCTCTTCTAATTATTGTGGTACTTCTGCACGTTTGCACCCCTCAAGAAAAGGGACTCTCATTTCAGCTCTTAGCAGCCAACCTCCTCATTAAAGTCAATGGGACTCTTTGTGGTGGTGTTTTAATCCAGGAAATAAAGATTTTTTTCCAGGGTGAGGCCCTTGTATGTTTAACACAGGCTTGCTCTTACGTGTTGTTTGGGGGCTTATTGGCGTTATTCACCCAGCTCAGTGTTCCAAATGTAGATCCTGATACTGCAAGCAGGTCTGCATAGGGGGACTGACCCTGGTGGCTGGGGAGAGCCCCGGTGTGGTATTGGGACTCCGTGAGGGTGCAGAGAATTACCTGCATAGATCACATTTCAGGATCAGAGCTGTGTGCTCCACCCTCTGTGCCATCTGGCTATAAATTCTCACGACGTGTGCATGTCGTGTGCGTCTTTTCTGTACAGTGCTCAGGAACAGATGGGACTCTGGGGAAGGCGATACTGTAGGTGTGAGTGCAGGGCTACAATGGGGACAGACGTCAATGTTGTGCGGAGGCAGCAGTCTGCTTGTTGTTGCCAGCTGTACGCAAAGGGGAACATGCTGACTGAGCACTATTGACTTCATTACATGGCACGTCCAGACCACAGTGAGATAGCCAGCAGCAGGGAGCGGGGCCGGAAAGGCCTGGCCACCAGTGGCAGCCAGTCCAGTGCTATTCTCATCAGCGAGGTGGTGGTACTGCTGCCTGCTGGCTTCCTCGCCTGACTTCCTGCAAAGGCAGAACCCTGGGTTGGGCTTGGGAGACCAGGAGAAACACTGGGGGTTGGGAAACACCAAGGTGTATGTTGGGGTGTCCCTGTTGACGAAGCCTCTTCTTATCATCCTTATGCAGGTTTAACGGCCACCCCTCCCCTCTTGACTTCCATGGGACTAGTCAGACAGTCAGGATTACTCATGTGAGTAGAGCTTTGCAGGGCTGAGCCTTTAAGTCCTGACCACATTCGCCTTCATTCCTTTGAACTGCTAACCTTGTGCCGTCCTCCCAGGGGCTGGGGAGGAGGCGGGACGGTCCTCTAGGGCGCGGTGAATTCTAGCTGCAGTCCCAAAGCTGTCCTGCCAATGACAGTTGTTTGACCTCCCCGACCTGTTACATGCTCTGGGGTGAAAAGTGTTTCATTCTTCGTCCCAGTTTTGTCTTGAGCCTCCACAGCACAGAAGGGCTGAGTGACTAGCTGGGGGTGGCTTGTAGTGGTTGATTAGACAATGAAGAACAGAACAACTAAGCAAATTCTACTTGGCGTTACAGGCAGGCCTTGAATGACCACATCAGCAGAGATCAAATGGGAGCAGCAGCTCCATTGCAGAGATGCCCGCGTCTCTGTTTTTACAACCCTTAAACATCATTAAATTCACGGCGAGTTTGCCAACCCGTGAGTGATTTGCATGAGGTCTGATCTGCAGCTGCAATGATTTGTTTAACGTTTATTAACTTACCTTCCTGGAAAAGCTGCAATAAAGAGAATAAGGAGACGAGACTGGGAAAAACCTGTTTTGAAGAATCGGACAGTCGTGTAAAAGTGTCTCGTGCACAGGGCACTGGCCCGGAATCAGGAAACCTGGGTTCTGTCCCTGGCTCTGCCATTGACCTTGGGCAAGTCGCTTCTGTTTCCCCTCCCACCCATACAGTCGGTCTTGTCTATTGAGATTGTGATCTTCTCAGAGCAGGGATTGTCTCTTTCTATGGGTATGTCTTCACTACCGGCCGGATCGGCGGGCAGCGATCCATCCAGCAGGGATCAATTTATCGCATCTAGTCTAGACGCGATAAATCGATCCCCGAGCGCGCTCTCGTCGACTCCTGTACTCCAGCTTGGCGAGAGGTGCAGGTGGAGTCGACAGGTGAGCGGCAGCAGTTGACTCACTGCGGTGAAGACACGTTATTCACGTAGCTGAAGTTGAGTAACTTAGATCGATCCTCCCCCCTAATGTAGACCAGGCCTATGTGATTGTGCAGCACCTAGCCAATGGGGCCCCAATCTCAGTGAGAGCCTCTAGATGTCACGGGAGTACAAATAATAACTTCAGCTGCTGTAGGAAATGCTGTGGTCCTGCCTCTATTTTGGACAGCGGAACAGCGCTCCACTGCATGGAGAGAAAGGAAAGAAAAGCAACATATAGGGGACAGTGCTAATCTGCAAGAAGGCATCGTGGTTTGACGGTGTATTCCAGTGGACCCATTGTACACGTTGGCTTCAGTGGGACAAATTAATTCCTCATGTAACTGTACTGACAAAATGGAGTTATACCATGGATACATTTTGCCTAATAAATGTTAATCCATTCCATCTTGCTGTTGACACTTGATGTGAAAATTCAGCATAGAGAATTGGGAAGGACAGTCACAGTGGCATGTTAGTGAGCTTTTCACAGCTGGTTTGGAAGAGAAGAGAGTATTTGAGTCAAGAGTCTTGTAACAGGAAATATATCAGTTACATCATGGAAGTATTGTTTTTTTAACTGTGTTAAAGTGCAGACGAGAGGAACTCACTCTAATTTGCAAAGTCATCATTTCTTCTCTAATGGAACTCAGAGGCACACACCCTTCATCTGAATTGCTCTGTGTGTGTGTGTGGTTATTAAAGTTAACAAATGGCCTATTTTTTTTTAAAGCAGGACGGAGGGGGTACTGGCTGCTATGAGCTACCTAAGAACCCTGAGTGATCTTATCTTTTTAATGAAAATGACTCCACTCTGAGCCCTTCCCCAGCCTTGCTAGTAGCCGATGTTGCTGCATTTTCATTTCTTTGCTGATGTTGATTCTTAGCTTTTGGGGGTGGAGTCACAAAGGAAAAAGTCACCGTATAATTTCATTGTCCACTGTCCCTGCCTGCTGCATGGGATTTTCTCAGGGGAAGAGAGGAGAAAGGGTGCCCTTGGCCAGTTGTTGTTCGAATGGCCTAGAGACAGCTGGAAGGAGGTGGAGCATTGCCTGACCTGCATTGGATAAAGGCATCCTGCTTCTGTAGGGCAGGGACAAGATTAGGTCTCCCGGAGTTCTGAGGGAAGCACAGTCACGAGTTGCCTTTACTTATCCTTCCGGAAAAGTCTGATGGGCTACCCTGGTGCTGTCTTGTGTGACCACGCGGTGGGACCGTGGCCATGTCCTCACCCTGCACTGACGCAACACTCTGCGGCCAAGCTCTGCCAGCAGTATTAGGGACTCCCATTGCCCATGAGGAGGGAGCGCAGGCCCCCAAATTATGGCTGACTCCTGCCCAGCCCCACTCTAGGGAATGAGGTGGGAGAGGGGAGCAGAAGAAGGGGCTATCTCCTTATACCTGGGTACAAAGTGGGCCAGAATTTGACCGTTTGCCTATTTATTTCAATGCTGGTTTAAGCTGCTGTTTCAGAAGCCCATGGGATTAGTCCCCATGTGCAGCATGTTGACCCTCTACCTCTATCCCCGAGTATTTCAGCAGCACCAGGCTTCTTAGTGACTATGTCTGTTCCCTGCATAGCAGGTGCGGGACTAGCGTCTGATGTCAGAGGTGGTCTTGTCTCTTTGCCAAGCTGAAACATGACCTTTCTGAGCCAGTTTGTCAGCTCCATTATTTGGCAGCCTGGTTTGGATATACTGGAAATTTGGCTCCAGCCCATCACACAGGAACAGCAGGTGAGTTGCTTTAAATCCTGTGCATACGTTGCATGAAGTGATAGGGTGCTCTTTAGGCTTCTTTGCTAATGTAAGGCCGCTCTTTGCTCTGAGCCACATCCGTGCAGCCCCACTGAAGTAAGCGGGGTTATGTGGACAGGAGTAAGGGCTGAATTTGACTCATGTCGTTTGTTCAGAACGACTATATTTCCAGGACAGAGGTGGACCAGCACAAAGCATGTGTCTGTTTCAATGAGGAGTGTAATAATATTGCCTGGCAATGAGTACTTTAACTTGCTACTGCAGATCTTTCACCTTACATGGTCTTTAAACATGTTTAGGCTCTGGCATCATCTATGTATAAATTATTTTGTACACTATCTATGCGCTGGAAAAGAGGTTGTTGAATGGGATTTTCTTTGGGAGCTCAGCTAAGGAGTCTTGAAGAAATAGACGTGACTGTATTCATTGTGGGTTTGACCCTGCAAGGTGGTACCTAGCATTGCAAGGCTCACCAACATCAGTGTGAGCTGGGAGACTCAGAAGCATCTATCAGTATCAGGCCCAAACTAGTCTTGACATTTACCCACAAGTCTTTGGAGTAGTTAGAAACAGGCCTGAGATGCAGAGTTTGGATCTAGGTCTGGATCTCACCTTCCCCACTGTTTGGGGGCTGTTTGGATGCAGGGCTTTGGTTCAAGCTAGTATTTCATTCCTTGTGATTACTGAGTGCTGATAGCGTCCATGGTGCTGCACAAAGAGAGACACATTCCCTGCACCAAGGAGTTTATAATGTAGTGCAAACACAAGACAAATCATTGCAGACGTGCCTCAGGAATGGGGTCATGCTGTGAACCTCAGAGCAGTCCTACTTGGAAGGCTTTAAGCATGTTCTGCGGGGCAATTTAGGGCTTGATCCTGCAAAGTGCTGAGTGCTCTGGCTCTATCCAGTAAAATGCTTAAGAACATGATTGACTTTAAATATGTAAGTAATGAAATCCACAGGACAACTCATGTGTCTAGGAGCTTTGCTGGACTGGGATCTGTGCTCAGCACTTTGCAGGATGGAGCCCTTAAAGGAGGTAGTTTTCGAAATGAGGTGGCAGAGACTGTTCCAAGTGCACGGGGTCATGTTACTGCTTCTGTAAAACCCAGAAGAATGTTGAAATGTAGGGTGAGATAGATGTCACTATTTAGTTCAATCCTAGCCCTTCTGAAATCCTCAAACTATGTCATGTAAGAATATCAAAAGGGGTTAAAATTAGAGCTGGGGGAAAATTTTCAGCCAAAACCTTTTTGGGGTAAAAAATGCCATGTCTGCAATGGTGAAAGGTTTTGTGAATTTGTGTGGGTTTCGCCCAATTGTTGAGAAAACAAAACAAAAGTGAAAAATTCCGAAAAAAAAGTCAATGTTTCGTCATTTTCAAATTGAAATGTGTGGATTTTTTGGTTCAAAATGACACTTTTTTTGTTTTGAAACTTCCTTCAGTGTTATGGGAACAAACAACGAAAAAGCTCAAACTCAAAACATTTTGTTTCAGGCTGAACTAAACATTTTATTCAGCCTGAAACTTTTTTCCCCCAACATTTCTGTTTGCCAAAAATTCTGCAAAAAAAGGGCTTTTTCAGTTCGAAGTGAAACAATTTATTCCCTGCCAGTGAACCAAAAAACCATCATCCACCCAGCTCTAGCTAACCCCACTAACACCAGCGTATTCACTCTCTCATTTGCTGACAACAGCAGCAGCATAAAACCAAATTATTTTGAAGTTGCAAGTTAGATATAGCAGAGTGCCCTGGAAAGAGACAAGCTAGTTAGTATATTTCTGTTCCATCAAAATGAGTAATCATTACATCCTTTACGTTTCTGCTGAGGAGGAAAAAAGAAAACCCTCTTAATTCCTTAAATTCTTTATGCCAGCCTGAAAAAAAGGATTCCAGGCATGTCTGGGTCTTGCTGCTTGTTCTCTCTCTGTGTCTCTTTCTTTAGTATTCCGCCACCTGTTTGTAACCAGCGTTCTGTAGGTTCTTATAGAGGCTTTCTTCTCTGGTCTGTGTATGCCCTTGGTCTTGTTGCTTTGACACTGAGGCCTTGTTGTCTGTGAGAGACAGTGCGTTAGAGCTCCGTGGCTTACCCTGATGCCTGCTTTACTCCCATAACTTCATTCTTGGAAAGTTTCTGAGTTTCCCGGGTGATAAAACACGAGCAACATTTGCTCTGGCCTGACTCATTTCTGAAGGCATTCAGCCTTGTTTTGTTATGAAGGTTACCAAGGGTGGGTGGGGGGCATGAGAATTCCCAGGGATGGCAAGTCCTGAAAAGTGTCAAAAAGTCACCTCCTGCACCTTTTACACTGTGGGGTTGTTTTGATTGGGTTTGGAAGGTACACAGAAAATATTCTGGCCTGTCAGGAGGGTAGGACACCAGCTGAACAAAGTGGTATGTTACAAACTTGTTCCCCGCCTCTCCAAAAAAACCAGCTATGTATCTATAACAGCCCTCAAGCTGTCAGAGATCGGGGCTATTATTACTCAGGTTAGACTGATATAGTAGCGGAGTGTTTGCGATTCTTCACTGGAGACCAAACCAATGAATCAAGCGAGACAGTGTTTTGAACGGTTAAAGAACTCATAAATTCATTTTTAAATATGCAGTTAATAACAGGGGAAGGCGGGGAACTGACTGCCTGGGCATTTTTTTCCTCTTCACGCTGTGTTTTTTATCTCTTTAGAATAAATAGCTTGTGCATAATTGGTGGCTTGGGGCTTTACAGAGATTAACAGGGAGGGTTTGCTAGCTGCTCCTGGCCAACCAGTTTGGAGCCTGATTCTGGTCTCATTTACACAGGAGTCACTCTGTTGGAGTTAATTAATTTATATTGTCATTAAACTGGAGTGAGTGAGAAGAGAAATTAGGCCCTGGGTATCCAACATTTAATAAGGACTTAAATTTGGATTGCAAAGCTCCACTTTGCCCCAAGTATTTTCATATGGATTTTTCTCATTCCTCAGTTGGTGTAAAGTCTGGCATAGGGGTATTGACTTAACTGGAGCTATGCTGATTTGTACTGGCTGAAGGTCTCCCTCACCCCCCCATTCATAAGAGGCAAAGAGCATTAGAAATGCTGTAGCAGTAGAAATGGCCTTAAACCACTGAGTACAAACATCACACTTGATCTTGGGACGTATTTGGTCCCAGATCCAAACTTTGCAGCTCCCCCAGCTCTTTAATGGCCCCAACCAAATGCTGGATCTGAACCCAAACCCCAGGTTTGAACAACCTTAAACCCCGGGGTGAGCGGTTCTCCTTATTAAGGCACTGAGGCCCAGATTCGCGAAGGTGTTTAGGCCCCTAACTCCCATGGATTTTCAATGGAGGTCTGAGGACCTGGGCAGGAGAGCTTGTATTTAACAATCCCATTGTTGTTCTTTTAAACATTCCCTACCTTTAGCACAGCTGCAAGCAGCGAGGAGAGGCAATGCATCAGGAGCGATGTAGTCTGGCCGAGGAGTCAGCCCATAGAGGAGAACGGAGACTTAGGGTATCCGAACAACAGCTCCCATGAGGTACTTTGGCAGAATTTCTAAACTGAAATATTTTGGGTTTGGGATGGTCTTTTTTTTTTTTTTTTTTTTTTTTTTTTGGATGAAAAATCAGAATTGTCTGCAGGAAACAAAACTCATTTTGACAAAAAAATAAATGCAGTCAGTGAAGCACCAGTATAAATGCTTTGCTGAATCAGGGCCTTGGACGTTGGTTTCTGGATGCATGACAATTCGACCAATGTTTTCAACTTACTTGGAAAATACCATTTTATGGCTATGTGAGGTAACTTGGAATATCCTCCCCGCATAAGAATATTTTAAAGTGTTAATAGGGTTTGGAAGACATGGGAATGCTACCAGAACAAGACATGGCCGTTATTAAGAGCAATTATATGTCCTTTTTGAATCGACAGGTGATGGAGTAGGTCTGGTTCCTGAATGCCACTGTGTGGATATCAATGTAATATTGGGTAGTCCTTGGTCCCTCCCTGTCATTTACGCAAACTCTGACTTCAACTGCTAAGCCAATATTTGCCGTTTCTTTTTAGTATACTCCTCTCTTTTGTGTTTGAGTATTTGAAAGCCTGGAGAACATTTGTCAGAATCCCAGCCTGACTGGGAGGAGGAGAATGTGAATGCTCCTGGGCTAGAAGAAGCATAATGTGTCTGGAGAAGAGTGGAAGGTCAGAGAGTTGGAGCTTTGTTGGTTCACCAGGAAATATTTCTTTATATACGATGGCTGACGGAGTCATTTCTCTGTATTCTTGGTCCCACTCCTCCCAACCTGCACAGACAGTATGTGAGCTCCGGTTTCTGCTCTGGCTTTCTCCATAGGAGACGCCATGAATTTGTCCAGAATTTGCATTAACTAACCTGTGGGTGAAAGTGCTAAATTGTGGCATTGTGAGACTTCAATTTCTATTATAACAAACCTTCGGGGAGAGGATGAATTCATAGAGACCTGCCACTGTTGCTGGTTAAACAAGGTACATTTACCTTTCTGTATGTGCAACTTGCCCAGTCCTAGTGTGCAGAGAGAGCGTCTCATGAGGATATAGTGGCTACAAACGTCAGTAGCTATGATTGCTTGTAATGAAATATGAAAGGGCATGCCAGCCTAACAGAGGAGTGTAGGTATGCTATAGAACCAACATTTTCACCCAACCTGAGTAGTGGGTATTGTTTCTACTCAAGAATGCTGAATACACTGTCCCTATGGTGCTGCCACACCTAAGATTAAATTCAATACACAATCTAGCTCACAGAGGGATTGGTTCTTGAGGGAGAAAGTACAATTGTTTTCTCAACCGCCTAAGAGCACATTTTTGGCTCTGCTGGATCCAGGATTAGGGCTCTGCAGATAGGAGGAAGTCTCTATCCCTCCCGGGCACTTCTGAGCAAATATTGGATTTTCCTGTAGACTGGCAGATTTGCTTTTCCAGCTGGTTATGGTTTGTGGAGCTGCCGAACAGTGTTTGCTGAACAGATTCCTACACTGCAAGCTGTGCGAATGGGGCTGCTCCATGCTCATGCTCCTCGAGAAGGCCCTGGTTAAGGAGGAACATCCCTACTCAGGAAAGCACTTAAGCCCGTACTTAACTTTCAGCACATACTTAAGTCGCCTCCCATCAAAATGGACTTCAAGCCATACGTAAAGTTAAGCATGTGCACAGGACTTAAGGTCATGCTTAAAGTTAAGCACCATGCTTAAGTATTTTCCTAAACGGGGGTGTCCCGGGGGGAGGAGGGGTTAACCTGACCCTGGAGTCCTTGCTGCAAACAGTCCTCACACACTCCTGCATAGGTTCAACACCAGGTGCTTTATTTACAATGTGCTATACTGGTGCTTGTGCCCCACAGCACAAGGCTTTTCACCTTCTCCCCAGGCCCAGTATGCGAGATCTCACCTCGCTGAGGTTCTGGGCTTCTTTGGGCCCTCCTCCCAACGCTTTCCATCTCCTTCCTGTCTCACTTTTAGCTGTCCCCAGCTGAGGAGTGGCATCTCTCTTTATCGAGAATTTAACCAATTATCTCCTCACATTGGCCCTGGTGGGGACCCTTGCAAAGTGCCCAGAGCGATGAGTCGGCCTTAACTGCTCACACTGTCACATGGGGTCACTCAGCAGAAGCTGATAAGTTCATTGAACACTCAGGGGTTTTGGAGGAAACTAAGACTATTTATGTGGGTAAGGGTTGGAAGGATCGGGCTCAGATTCTCTACTCTGGCACAAGGGAAGTTTATGAAATTAGTTTTCATTATAATAAAGGGGAGGTACCCGCATGACAACACAGGGCAGTGGTGGGAGAATTAGTTCTTTTTATGTGCAGCACCCAAGATAACTGCGTGAGTGAGGCATTCTGTTAGAAGCATGTGGTAATTCAACGTGTTACTCAAATAGTCCTTCGCTTCCTGAAATTCCCTTTCTCAGAAGGCTGAAGTTTCTCTAGAATCAAAAGCTGTGTCCTCCCAAGCTTTGATTCTGAGCCTTTGGTGAAACCCTCAAAGATAATCAGTTTTCACAGTGACGCCTTGCAGATCCTCAAGTCTAGTGATCAAGGTGAAAGGCATTTCGGGGGGATTAATGACCTGCTGAGAGAAGCTGCTGGCCCCAAATCTGTTAAACCTGGCTGGTTGCTAATCCCCAGGCAATGCTCTGGTGTTACTGTTTTAATATGAGTGGAAAGTGGAATAAAAACATAGGTGTATGGAATATTTTCATGGTAATTCAACTTCATTTGGTAGCCATATGGTACTGCTAGAGAATTATTGGCCTGTGTTTTAGCTGGTCAAATAACTTGGATGCTCTCCAGAATCCCCATCAATATCATATGTCTGTGATCTTACTGTATGCACATTGCAAGACTATAAAACAGCTTCAAATATGATGTGACATTGAAAAAGCTGTTCGTCACCACGTCCTGCCAGTTTGGTGCTCACAGGCTAGAACATAGATAAACTGTGGTGTGCAAACTCTACTACGTTGTTTCAAAAGCAGTCTACATCATTATTATTTTATTATTTATTTGTTCTGCGGTTTCACCCAAAGACAAGATCAGGACCCCCCTGTGTTAGGTGCTGTACAAACACACATGAGTCTTTTATCAGGTTCCACAGCATTTAAAGGGATTATATTCTCATTTTATTACCATGTAAAATTCTTTGAATTCGGACCAACCCAAGTTCTCAATGTACAAGATAATTGGTAGGTCAAAATGTTGTGGGCCCTGCTCAGCAGTTTTATATGGTAATAAAAGGAGGTTATATTACCTTTAAATACTCTGCTGACTTTCCTCTCTCATTAGAGTGCACTGCTGCAGTTGCTTCATTTGTTGATAGCTGAGAGTTTATTTGGTTCCTTGGAGTCATGAGATGCGTCTCCACATGTCTTTCATCATGTCATGTGTTTCAAGAGCCTAGTTGCATTTGTAACAGCATAATTAGGTTTTTGTCATAGCCACTTACTTGACAGTTGTGTTTTTCGGCATATTTGAAATTATGGTTTAATTAACGTAATTAACATCATTGGGGCACATTTTCAAAAAACTTTCAGCGTTGGCCGACCTCTGCTTCACTTGAAATCAAGGAGAGTTTTACCATTATCTTCCCTGGGATCGATGTTTAAGTCAATGCTGAGCACTTTTCAAAATACTCCCCACTACTCTTTTTAAAAAATATTATCTACACCTCTACCCCGATATAACGCTGTCCTCGGGAGCCAAAAAATCTTATCGTGTTATAGGTGAAACCGCGTTATATCGAACTTGCTTTGATCCGCCAGATTGCGCAGCCCCGCCCCCCCAGAGCGCTGCTTTACCGCGTTATAGCAGAATTCATGTTATATCGGGTCGCGTTATATCGGGGTAGAGGTGAACTTGGTTTAATGTAGCCAATCACTCTGGAGGCAGATCATGTGTATCAGCCTGCCACGACCCGAACTTTAAAGGAGCTCAACAATTTGCAGTGTCATTCCCACTCTAGGGCCCAATCAGCATGTTACATTTCCCATATCAGTGTGTTGTCAACAAGGTCTCTGCAGGATGTGCAAGGTATGAATTAATACCCCAGCGTCTCTGCCTTGTCATGTCTCATTGTTTAATCAGAATTTAACGAAGAGTTGCTCAGTGGAATAGTCTTTCAAGTACATGACTGGATGATGCTAATCTGACTTAAGCAAATGCTAAGGAAAAGGGTTTAAGGCTATCACCATTCAATGAGAGCAAAGCCAGCAAGCTGCCTGGCTGTGAAATATGTTTTCTCTACTAGTAGGGCAGTGGTCGGCATCCACAATGATATTTAATCCAGGGTATAACTGTGCTTTCAACAGTGGCAGCAACACAGATGCCCATTATGTACAGGAAGGGATGAGCTTGGGTAATTGACAGAGTGGCACCAGCAACCAAATGTAATTGAAAACATTCCCTTCTTCTCCCGCATGAGACTTCTGATTCCCTCCCGGCTCTCTTTACGGCTGTCATGTGGGCAGATGTTATTTTTGGATTGGGATTAGCAGCGCCTCACTTGCTGCTGATGGCTCCTGTTTTATGGTGGTACCTTTTTAATGATGTCTGAAGAATTTAGGTATCAAAAGCGAGCTCTGAAGGGCAGCCCAGTTGGAAGTTGCCTGAGTAACATGGAGATCAAAGGAAGGCACCACAGCATTGGTCTGTGTGCTTGAGAAAAAGCATTTTGATTTAAGAAGATTTAGGCACCTCATTAATTAAACTGTGTGTGGGACGTTCTCCTGTTGCTGGTGTAGTGGAAAGATATATCCTCATTGCATCGTGAGAGTAATAAATTCAGGAAACGTACGATGCAAGTGAAACAAGAATGGGCAGGGAGTATTGTCTAGGGAAGGCGACTGGAAGTCAATAACCTAAATTCTATTTCCCACTCTGCTGCTAATTTGGTGTGTGACTTTGGGCAGCTCACTGTGACCAAGATTTTCAAAAATAGGAACCTAACGTTAGGCTCCTCCATTAGTGGACAGATTTTCAAAACTGCTCACCACCCAGCAGCTCCCACTGAAGTCAATGGGATCTATTGGACACGCAGCATTTTTGATAATCAGGCCATTTAGTTAGGCACCTAAATAAGGATTTAGGAACTTAACTTTAGGCTCTTGTTTTTTGAAAATCTTGGTCTTAATTTCTCAGTGCATCAGCTTGCCCATCTGTAAAAGATGATACTTACTCAACAGGGGTCAGAGTGACTGAATAGGGGAGGGGAAAATATAGCGGATTTCTAAGTAGTAAAGGCAACAACTGAAAAAGGTAAAAACAAATGAGGGCATCCCCATAAATGCCCAGTATTTTCCCCTCCCCATTTTAGTCACTCTGCCCTCTTTTGCTCAAGTGTCATCATCACCTCAGTGCCTGCAGCAATGGCAATTACTGCAGAGCAGGTATGGAGCAAGACAGAGGCTGTAGGTTGTTAGGAAGAGGAGCTTTGTCCTGGTTAGTTAGTGTCTGCCTGTTCAAGGTGTGAGCAAGACTGGCTCTGTCTCCGTCTCTCTGGGATACCCTTCTTGAGCACAGCTTCACCCCTTTGTCGGAAAGGATAGCATTAATGGTAAAGCTGCATGTCACTGGCGTACGGGCTCCATGTACAGCTCGCTATGCACTCGGACCCGCACCCAGTTCTGAAGATCCTGGCCTGTTGGACAGCACCACCAAGGTCTGTGAGTTAAGTTTGTGTGTGCGTGCAATATTTACAGATGGCAGAAGGGGGGCACAGAGGACAGTACGAGAGACGGTCTCCTGATCTAGGTTAGTGGGTGTTTCTGCTGGAAGGCACGCTGTAGGTGGAAAGCCTTAGTTTCTGTTGGAAATCCAAGCAGAAGGGTCTATTCTGAACCTGCACACAGGTTCTTTTCTCAGGACATTTCATGCCAGGTTTGATAACTTCGTTTCGCTGGCTTTTTTCCCCTGATTGTCTGGAGAAGACAATTTTCTGCCAGAATATAGTTGGATTTCTTTACTCTTTTCTCCTTGTTCCTGTTGTTGTTTTGGGGAAGGATTGTACTGAAATGTTTACTTGTATTGTAGAAGATATGCTGTGCTGAAAGTCCTGGGGGTTCCATCCTCACCCTTTGCAGTTTCCTTCTCTGACTATGCTCTTAGTGGCTGTTGAGGTTTTGGGTTGTTCTTTGTGTAAATCGCTGAAACCTAGGATGATGGGGTGGGATAATTGGCAGCAGTTAGAAAGGGATCTTACAGCACGACAGTCCAACATGTCACAGCTCTCCACTGGGCAGCAAGACTAAACAGACATTTTTGAATAATGCAGAAATCGCCCAATGATAGTTGGATCGGTTTGTTCCTTTATAGGTTCATAGAATATCAGGGTTGGAAGGGACCTCAGGAGGTCATCTAGTCCAACTCCCTGCTCAAAGTAGGCCCCATCCCCAGACAGATTTTTGTCCCAGATCCCTAAATGGCCCCCTCAAGGATTGAACTCACAACCCTGGGTTTAGCAGGCCAATGATCAAACCACTGAGCTATCCCTCCTCTACTACATTGTTCCTTTTAAAGTGTCCAGCGTGTGTGTACTGGAATGATTTAAACATGCTTCTGTTATTAAGTTGATTATTAGATCTGATGAGGATTTTATAACATAATATAAAATCATGTTGGGTATTTAAGTATCAGGCTCCACTTATGGGCATCAATCACACTTTTATCTGAAAATCTTGACCTAAATTCTTCTCTACCATATGCAGATCCAGTTGGTTCATTTTTGCCATTTAATTTACATGTCAAGCGAAAAATTGTTCCCCTTGTGATTTTTCTCCCTCGCCCCCCATCCCATTTGTTTGTAGGTGGAAAGCCTTAGTTTCTATTGGAAATCCAAGCAAATTCACATGTATTAGTGGCTGAAATTAACTAGTCCTTCACTGGGTGCTAACATGGGAAACTAACATCCCCATAGCTAGTGGCATCCTGTGTTTAGATGCAGCACGTGCAACTGAGAGCTCATAGTGCAAGGCTCTCCCTCAGCTGGCTCTGTCCCCCTCTGTCCATTGGAATAAGGGAGATATGAAATGAGTGAGATTGTAAAGGGCATGTTGAAAGACGCTTGGCAAAACCTTTCATCCCAAGGTGTTGAGACTTCTAAAAGTTCCTGGAGATTAATTCTAAAGGAAGGAGTCTCCTTCCACATGAGTTAGACTTGGCAGCTCTGTACACCCACATAGCCCCATGGCAATTCTGAACTCACCCCTCCCAGTAGCACACACACACACAAACAAACAGAGGAAAGAGAGTTTCACAACAGAAACTACATAATGATACACACCTGCATGGTGCTCACAGGGAGGGACCAGCTGTTTTCCACTGGTGTACAGGGAGAGCCCAGGAGAATCATTTTCGGTCACACCCTGAACAGTTCCTGCAGAAAGCAGTTGCAGGAAGAAGGGGCCCAAGCCATGTTTATTGAAGTCCTGTTGACTTCAGTAGGAATAGAATCAAGCCCCAATTGTGTGCACTGCAAAAGTACAGTCCGTGCATCATGGGAGCCTAGAGAGTTGGCTGGCCAGATTCTGCTCTCAAAGACTTCAGTGCCAATGTTGCAGTGGTCCGATCGAGAGCAGACTCACATGCGGTAGCGCTCATAAGAGCAGTGTGCGGCGATGATTTATTTTTATGCCTCTCACACTAGGAATGATTAGATGGTATCAGAAGCAAAACCTTTGTCCCAAACATAAAAGGAACCTATTTTGTGATTTGGAAAAGAGGGGCTAACTTGTGAATGGCGCTGCCCTTCCAGGCTGGATTGCTAATTTCAGAAGTCATCAGCATGCTGTCTCACAGACGGGTTGTGTTTAGGGGCGGGCAGGTGGAGTTGAACTGTGTAATGGCTTTGTCCGCTAGGAACGTGGCTAAAGAGAGCAAACAGTAAGGGACTGTGGCTGGACACGGTGACTCCGTGTGTAGCACAACACTTACCAAAGGGGGCTGGCGCCTGCTTGATGCAAATGGGATAACCCGCAGGATTCATCGGTTAGAGAGGCTCAGCCTGTTCTGAGTGGAGACGAGACGATTTTCAAGGGAATCTAATGAGAGAACGGGAGAGTCCATTTCATCAGGATCCTGATGAATGCCCCAGGTATGGATGATTGCCAGGGAACAGATTCAGTGACTCTAAACAATGGGTCCCTGGCACACCAAGTCCATTTAACGCACATGCCTGGCACTGCCTACAAACCTGTTTGCAGGTCTGAATCAGCGAATCAACGTCACGCCGTTTCTCTGCTCCACCGTGATTAATAAATGATTCCTTCGTATCTGAATCTTGATTTTAAAAGAGTCCTAGGGGGTTGTGTATTCGTTATTTGTCAGGGTTCCACCGAGCATCTGCCTCTATGGCTCAGTTTCTCCATCTGTGAAATTGGGGCAATTATAAAATGTACCAAGCTCTGTAAAAAGCGTTAAGATCCTTGGCTGGAAAGGGCTAGATCAGTGCAAAGTGTTGTTGTGAGCTCGCTTACAGCATAAGAACTGGCTTTTCCTTGATTGTTCTTGAATCAGATACCACTTAGATTGTTTGTAATACGGGCTGGGATGCTGGCAGAAAGGGACTGAAAGGAAAATCGTGCTCATTAAACATACCTTTTAAACAGGACAAACCAAGAGTGCATCTGGCACATGGAATTTATTAACCTGGATTCTGGTTTTAGTATTTATTTGTATCAGAGTAATGCCTAGAGGCCCTAACCAGGTAGGGCCCCATTGTCTTAGGTGCTGTACAGACCTGTAGTAAAAGACAGTGTCTGCCCCAAAGTGCTTACCGTGTAAATATCTTAGTTAAAAATCAAATTGATTTGTGAAGGGAAACATCCCTGAGCCCACTTTATTGTCCCCTTGCTTAGAGGAGACATGGGGAAGGTATCCAAAATAATGAATGGTATTGAGAAGTGGAGCCAGGCCCTTCACAGAGCACTCCAATAAGGGGACAGTCAGTGAAATGGAAAGGGAGAAAATTACAAACTGGTGAAAGGAAATGCTGTTTTACGTGATGCGTAATTGGTCTGTGGAACTCACTGCCACAAGATATCAATGCTAAGAGCTTAGCTGGAGTAAAAAAAGGCCTGGATATTTATACAGATAATGGGAATATCCAGAGCTACATTAGATAGGTTAAAAAAATTAGAAGCCTTTGTTGTGCAGGGCACAAGCCAAACACTAGCTGACAGAGTTTAGGAAGGTGTGTTCCTTATGGACACATAGAGTGAAATCTTCGTATTTGGGACATGTTGGTACAGTACACGGTCTATTGCCCATTTAAATGGTTATCCCAATCCAAAGGCAGATGGGGCCTGCCCACTGGGCAGGTGCTCATTGTCTGGGAGAGTAAAGGCACAACAGAAGTCTTTGCACTATCCTGAATTTGCCTTGAGAAGTGATTTGAAGGAGGAGACTGTAGCAGCCTTATGTGTCAGTTGAAGAACGATGTGGCACGTTTTCTTTCGTCCTGTGTCCTCGTGACTGTATTTCTCCATCAGTTTCACAAACAGTTGTCTGTGGTTCAGTGCAAATCACTCATTGAATCAGTGGGAATCAGCTGAAAACCCTTTATATCAAGAAAAATGTTAATACTGGCTTGTAGTGCTATGTTTTATGGGAATGAGAGTGAACACTGCATTTGTTTTGTAGACCCCTACAAAGCCATTCGATTCGAAGTGGCAACTGACCCAGAAATGTAGCAGCTGCATTACTGGCTATCACTAAAATAGCCTGTCAGTGACCTAGTTTCTTTTCACACTTTTCAGAGAGTATTTAGTTGCACAGTGAGTGAATCCTCTTTAATAATACAGCAGCAACAAATTAAGCAGTGGCTCACTGAGGTCCTAGACAGAGTGAACAGAGAAGTGGTGAATCAGGTGGTGTGAACAGGAACAACACTAATGCTTATAACAGTTTGGAAAAGTCTGGGAATAAGGGGAACTTCAGAGATGAGAACTAGTCAATTGTGGGTGACTTTTTTTTCAAAAGCATCTAAATGACTTAGGCGCATAGGTCCCATTTTCAAAAGTGCCTAAGTCACTTAGAAGTCATTGAAAACCAGTGAGACTTAGGCTGCTACGTGACTTAGGTGCTTTTGAAAAGGACACTTATGCCCCTAAATGACATAGGCACTTTTAAAAAAAATGTTACCCCGTGTCTGTGTTTTCCCCCTAGCGCACTCGATTGTCCAGATTGTTCCAGCCAGGTAAACATTTAGGAAGATTGTATATATTAGAGATGTGAAACCAAGATAAAAACGTGTCTTGGATGGCCTGAATTTCAGCCTTTTTGGTGTATCTGAATGTTCCCTAATGTTAATTGGGAAAATACTGCAGTCTGGAACAAGTGGTAAGGTGAGGAGTAAGGTAGAAAGAATTTCACACAATGAATGTTGAGCCTTCTAGGAGGGGATAGTTTTGGAGGCCTTCCTTGAACTGACCCTGACCTTAATTACAAGCACATGTGTGTTGCCTCCGCCCTCTGGCTGTCCAAGCCTGGCTATAGGCCTTTTTGTGTGTGTGTGCATAGCTCTTAGCCCTACCTTATCTCTCTTGCTAATAATAGTATATCAGCCACATTTCTTAAGGTGAAGCTCTTGAAAAAGAGCTTCCTATGTACACACAGTTCACACCCATTTTTGGTTAAAGGTGGTGCCAAACCTAAACCATCAAGAACAACCCTGTTAGCACATATGTTTTAACTGTCTAATTGCTTTTAATTCTGTTCTAGTGCAGTTTATGTGGAGCAACAGTGACATCCATTGGCCTGTTAAACTAGTCAGAAGTACTGTAGAACTAGATATACAGGATGTGCAGTAATTCAAGCGGAGTATCTCAGAGCCTTCCTTCACTAGCTAACGTACATGCTCTCCAAAACAGGCAGACAATAACACTAGGGCCCAGATCCTGAAAGGTATTTAGTTGCCTAATTCCCATTGAATTGGAGTCAGGAGCCTGAATACCTTTTGAGGCTCTGAGCATTAGCACTTATCTAGCTAGTGCTTTACACCCTGATAGCACTTTCCAGACGTTAACTCATCATCCTCATTCCTCACAATACCTCTGCAAGCCATAGGTAAGAACTAGTAATCCCATTTTCCACTGAAAATGTTTGGATGGAAAATTTTTGTCCGGCTCTCCTCAGATGATAGCGTCAGAGTCAAACACATATTAAGTAACTTGTCCGCATTGCAAAGGGGGGGAGTCTGGGTTAGAACTGGGACTAGAACTCAGAAGTCCATAGTCCCATGTTTGGTGCACTGCACATGCTGAATCTCTTCCATCTACATTTGTGGCACCGACCCACTCTTAAAAATAAGGGCAACTAGAACTTTACACCACCAACATCACAGCTGAGGTCCAAAGCTTCTCAATTCCAACAGGGTAGGAATAGAAATGAGTGTAAAATATCCAGCAGTATCAGTTCACAGTGGTTCAAGCATTCTGTTTTTTCCTTTTGGTTTCACCTTACGTAGATTTGCACCCTTTGAGTTTTGCTTTTAGATATGGGTTTGACTCAAACCACAAAACTCCAACCACAACCACCAAATTTCATACAGTCTGCACTGGAAGCTACAAATTCAGCCAAAGGTTACTTCAAATTTGGTCCAGACCCATGAAAGTTGGCCTAGGTTTGGTGCTGTTAATGTGGAGCAACACTGACATCCAGATTTGCCAAAAGGCTCCCAAATCTTGGAGAATCTGGTTGAAGTTTTGATTTTGCAACACGACCAAGAAGGTTTGGTCTGGTTTCAGAATTCATTACAACACATTTGTGGTTGTAGCTCAGAATCCTCATCTAAATTACTGGGCAGGGGGAGGTGAGGATATGTGCGGCTAAATCCTCCAGGTCTGTGTTGAAACGTACATATTTCTCATGATTTCAGAAGAGCCAACAAAAGAAGAGTCAAAGTGAAGCAAAGTGTTAGCCTGGATGACTCTTCTTTTCTAAAGAAAAATAATAAAAAGCACCCCCCCAAAAAAACAATGTTACTTGTATCAATTTCTTATTGAATCATTGTATTCAAAGATTCAAAGAACGGGTGAGTTATTGTGTACACAGTGAAGAACATCTCTGATTCAGCAGAAAGCCGTTAAAAATAAGTAGCAAGATTAAACTCAAGCTGACTCACTGAAAATCATACTCTGATCCTTTGTTTGGAAGGCCACCCAGTTGGCCAAGTCAAAGTACTGTAGTGTCTACTTGTGTTTAGTCTAGTTCAGATTTCTATTATCACTACTTAGAAAGGGATTTTAGGCCCAAATAGCCTTCCAACTTGCTGGGGACCCAGAATTTCTGTTACAGTTAACATGAGTTGCCTGCGCTCAGCAGAAGGCCTCTCATTGACTTCAGAGGGTTTGGATCAGGCCCCAGGTCCTCGGCACTTTTCAAGATCTGGCCCATTTTCATTTAGGCTAAAGAAAGCAACCCCACAGTCTGTAGTTCTGTTCTTCCTGGCCATTATTTTGAAGTCACTCTTTTAGATTTTATTGCCCATTTGCACATAACACATGGAGTGGGAGAGAGAGAGATCAGATAGAAGAGAACTAGATAGATAAGTGGACCATCTCACTGTGGACAGAGCTGCCTTACCCCATAAGCCTTGCAGACAAGAAAATATTTTAATGTCCCAGAAGCTTAGTGAAATCATTGTCTCACTCAAGAGAATCCCAGGAGACTGTTTCACTGCAGGACGTAATTCGATGGCCGATAGATGCTCTTTATGGGTGAGCGCTCAATGGACATCTAGAAGGAAAACAAATGATGGTGCTCTGCCAGAACTGCTTCACCTCCGTTTCCCTATGTGCTTCCAAACCTCATTTGCTCATCTCCCCACAATGTCTTCTCCCGGTGCACCTGATGTCAGCCCTTAGATTGCCTGTCCCCCACCTGCATATGTTTCCCATCAGCTAATTTCATGAGGCTCTCTCAAGACTTGCCTCTTTCTCACACTGGCTCAAATCTCCTTGCTAAAGCTTTTAAATAAGCCCTGTCTCATAGTCCACCGCAGTCCTCTGATGCTCCCTCTGAGAGTCTATCTTCTCCCTTTACTACTCCCTGACTTCAGTGCTTTCTCATTCAGCATCCCCCCAGTCTCTGTGTTGCTCCCTCAGCTTTCCCTCCACCAGCTGATAGACTCTTGCGTGCCTCTCCACAGCTGCAGCTGTCTCCAGTTGGTGCTAGTATACTTTTGATATCTTTTCATGCATCGAAAGGGAGTATTTAGTCATTCTCAGACTCCAATTTATCATTCTCTAACGTGCATAGTATATTGCTTTCCAGATCCGCTGTCCAGTGTTGTATTGGTTTGCAGGAGTTGATTTTTAATCAGCCCTTCCTAACCACTGGAATTTCCCATGCTGTTTACTCTTTGATGTCCGTTGAGTTCTTTCTCTCATTCCTGTAGTACTGGGTTTCACTGGGAGTGGCTGTCTGTTGGCTGTAGCTTCCTTGTCTATACTTTGTACATATTTCCCATGACCAGGAATCAGGACAGAGCACTGGATGAAATCCAGCTGGTTATGCTTGAGAGTGTGTTTTAAAAAGAGAATTTTGTTCAAGAGGTATAAAAATAGTTCCCCTCTCACCCTTTCTCTTAACAGTGCTGGGTACCCACTACTGGCACCGTGCTGCTGGGGGCACCCAGGGCAGTGGTCATTGGTGCAACTTTGAATGGGTGGCGATGTGCACCAGCTCGTCCTGCACTGGTTCAGCCTGCTGGCAGGTGTGGGATGAGGGCAGTATCTTGGTGGGTGATACCACTGCTGCTAAACTCTCTGTCGTTGTACTCGGGGAGCATAAGGATGAAAGCGTGGGAGTGGAAGGTTCCATGTGCCCTTGTTTTCCACTTTTGTATCAATGTGTGGGGGTAGCCACAGTCTAGCCCTGGGATTAGGGTTGGTCAGTTTTTTTTGTTGAAACTGTTTTCCAACAGAACAAGTGTCTGCTCTCCACAGAAAATGGCACTATTTTGCCGAAAAACCGAACATCCAAAAACGGAAACGTTCAAAATGGGGCCTTGTGGGAGTTATAACTCGGGTACTTTATGCTCCCATTCTCCTCTATGGTCCAGGCTCTCTGTCTAGAGATTATACTGGTATATGGTGATGATTCCCCGTGACAGTCTCTGTTGACCATTTTATACCCATGATGCCTGATTTACTCAGCTGTTCCGTCAGCCCTGAACATGGACATCAGTGTGCTGAGAAATTCGTTCATGGATGCTGTAGCAAGGAACTAAGGGAAAGTTTTCTTTCATGGTGCTGGAAGAATTACCAGACTTCAAGCTTTTCTGTCCTCTATGGACATTGTTCTGCCTGTTTGTCCAGGAATTAGTTACATCTGGCTCTGATGGCTGTTATTGTAGATTAGCTGAACCTTCCAGTTTTAAGCACTAAAAATACTTCATTTGGTTCACACGACTACAACATGGCTTCCAGTGAACACAATAGATTCCATCATCGGTATGCTGTTTGCTACCCTGGCTCTTTAGAAACAATAAAATCAATAGTAAAGTCCCCTTTGTCCCTACACACCCTGCATTGATTCATTCACAACCCTTTTTTGTCATCCTCCAAATATGGACTGAACCTAGGCGGCACAGTAGCCTTTGCCAATCAGGGCTCTGGGATTCTTTACCAGACCATTTTCACATAGCCAACGTGATCGATTGGTTTGAAAGCATTGTGGGAATTCATCTGCCGATGCCCTGCTCCCGTCTGGCCTGGCTGCTCCAGCTCCCACCTGGAGCTGACACTGGGGGTTGCTTCCAGAGCTAATGGGGTTCAGCATTGCTATGGCTCCACTACCATTTCAAAGTAAACAGAAAGCATTCCTGTTCTCTCAGGTTTATGACCAGTTGTGGTTTCAGGTTTGGCTTGTTTCATTGAGCTCCTTGGCAACACTTTAACCCATAACTGGAACTCTGTGACACTTCCTGCTATTGGCATAATCTCCGAAATACTCAAGAGGTTAGTCAGGGTTTAAGTCATACAACTCCCATCCTAGTCAGATGCAGGGCTTTGTGATCTAAGCATCCTGTTTGGAATACTTAGCACCAGAGCCCCCACTCTGCTCCACAGCACAGGTCAACACAGACTTCCATTCTGAGATGACAGTGAGTGAAAGCTCCTACCACCTTGACGGCTGTTCGGCAGCGCAGGTGTGAGCGTTATGGTCTCAGGCCAGTCGCCAGAGGAAAAGTGTCACGAACACTACCACTGCTGTTGGTACTGTCAGCTCCCACTATGGTGACCAGATGTCCCGATTTTATAGGGACAGTCCTGATTTTGGGGTCTTTTTCTTATATAGGCTCCTATTACCTCCCACCCCCATCCCGATTTTTCACATTTGCTGTCTGGTCACCCTAGCTCCCACGTTGGCCATGACCTGAATGGGCCATGAGGACTAAACCATGCTTCGAGGGTGGTTTCTTCAGTTCAGAGTTGAAGAACATTGCAGTGAAGCTGCTACCGCCATTGTCCATGCTGCACCTGGCCTGTGTATAACAAGGAGTTCAGTTCAGTCTCCAGCACTGCTCATTCTGCATCTTTCCCTGGCACTGAATTGAATAAACATGCATTTCACTTTCATTTCCCCCTCTCTAGAACTTACAAGGGAACAAAGGCTGCTCCAATGCTGAAGTCAGACAACCTGATGCGCACGCTTTCACAGCGTTAAAGCTGGGAATATTCAGGAGCCCGAGGAGCCCGACTGATTGGCCAAGCAGAAGGGCTGAAACAAAGAGTTAAACTTGCAGGAAGGGCAATGAGGACAGGTGGGCTAAATTCAGTTGTCCGTGACACCAGCGTAAATCTGGTATAACTCCATTGAAATCGGGGTAACTCCAGAGGCCCAGGGAGAAGAAGGATGGTCTTGTGGGTTCCGTTTTTGGCTCTGCCAAAGATTGTGTGTGACCCTAAGCAAGTCATTCCACGTCGCTTCACCAATCCTCCATTCGCCCTCAGGAAAACAGAAAGAGCAGTGTTCCTTTTGTCTGCCTTGTCTATTTACATGGTAAGGACCATGGGGCAGGGGCTGGCTCTTAATATTTCTGTGTATGACGCTTAGCACAACGGGCCCCCATCTTGGCTGGGGGCTTTGAACACTACTGTGGCACAGATAATAACAGAGTCTGATCTGAAAGTCCCTAAATCTGCATTCTACAGGAGTGCTTCTCAAAGTCAGGCCACCACTTGTGCAGGGAAAGCCCCTGGCGGGCCAGGCCGGTTTGTTTACCTGTCGCGTCCGCGGGTTCGGCCGATCATGGCTCCCACTGGCTGCGGTTCGCCGCTCCAGGCCAATGGAGGCTGCGGGAAGCGGCGGCCAGCACATCCCTCGGTGTATTTAAAACAGAGGTGATGCTTTAATTCAGAAAGAATATTATCATGGGGCTTGGTCATCAGCTGCCTTAGGCACCCATGCAGGGAATAATGGGATATCATGCATCCCCCCTTATTCCTTTGCATGGGCTACCCACATACCCAGTTGCAGGGGGGCAAGAAATGCAGTTGCCCTGGGGCTACCACCCTCTAATGCGATGGGTGGGGAATGAGGTTGTCCCAGGAGCAGCCTCTCACTCAGAGCTCATGGTAACACCATGCTCTAGTCCCCAGTGATCTGTTTGTATGTTTTCAGCAAACAATGCTTTATTACCGCACAAGTGAAAAGAAGGAACATCAAATTAAAAAAAAAAAAAGAACATCTTGTGAAACTGCTGTTCTCAGATCTCCTCTGATAAGTACAGTTCCAAGGGTTGGAGAAGTTTCCTGCTCTGAGATTTATTTAACTTCTTAGAGAAAAGCCACCTTCATCTCATTATTTTTTTTTTCCAACACAGGTTTTAATTTGGTGAGAAAATATCTTTCCCATAAGGAAGCTATTCTGCCTCATTAACTTCTATAAAAAGCATCCCCCCCAGCTCGAAATGCTAAAAGAAGCATAAATTAAGGCAAAGTTTGTTGTTTGCTGCTTTAATCAACAAACAACCTTTAAAAAGGACCCACAAAAGATTCTCTAAATTAAATTTATTAGTGAGTGCAAAAGACTCGGCCTCCCAACTGCAAACCCGTCTGCCCAGGATGTTTGGAGGGGGTTGGGTTTCCAGAGTGGCTGGTTTTGTTTATAGTGTCTTACTGTCTAGGCAAGTTGTTGTGGTTCCATGCATCTCTGTCAAACTTTTGTGTTGCAGCTGAACTGCATGACTTGGGACAGAGTCTGTTAATTAGGACTTCAAAAGCCTCCTCCCTTTTCTTTGGTGTATAAATGTACTTTTTTTTTTTTTAATCTGCTTGTCAGCAGTTCAGAAGGAGAGAGCAGCTTTTCAAAGCAGGAGAAATCTGCCAGTCTGTGCTTCCTTTTTTATGTCTCTCTTGGCGGCCAAGGAAGAATTAAATGCAGGTCTTGCTTTTTAATTCTCCGTTACATGTTTACAAAACACCCTCCCCTGTCTCCTCTCAGTAATATCACAACTATTGTTCTCCTATTATCTGTATTCCAGTGGTAATAAGGAATGGAGCCATTGTGCTAGGTGCGGTACAAACATAGAATACAAAACAGTCTCGAAGACAAGCCAAGACAGGCAAACAACAAAAAAGGAACTTCCCAGCAGCACAATATTTGTAAGTTACGGTACAGTACATTTTCTTCCCAGTTTCACCTTCACACAATCACTTTCCCCCCTCAACCTGCTGTGTGTTCAGCTGCCAAACTTCAGAAGATTGAATATGTTGTTTTAACTATGAGAGGAAGAATCCACCAGTGAAACTGAACAATGATGGATCATATCCTGCTACGTTGTAGGGAGTTTTGTTGTCTTTGTTTTAACAGTAAGCCTCCTGGCTCAGTATGGTGACTCTGAGACTCGCAATGCAAGGGGAAGTCCAATAGAAATCGCTTTTTGTGTACTGGAAAAAATGCCTTTACCCAGAAGAGTGTCTGTCGCCTTACATTTATGTGAGCATCTCTTTTTCTACCTTACAGGAATTAATTTGTAGTAGAGATGAGCCAAGGGCAGGAGCATTTATCTGAACTTGCCCAAGCTTTGGAGGATTGGCTAAAAAGGTTGGTTCGGAACCACTCCTGGATCAGGTTTGAGTTTTGCAAAACCAAAAGCTTACTGGGGAAGTCTTGCAAAACCTAAACCTCCCGCTATTTTTGCCCATCTCTGATTGATATCCCTGGCTTTGACCCCTCTCCCCCATGGCTCTCACTCCTCATGGTCTGTGGATGAGTCATCGTTGCAAACAACCCCTCAAAGGAAATCATCCTTCTCAAATGCAGCTTATGCCTTATTTCAAAAACTAATTTCCTCCCTTCCATCCCACTCCTGCCCTTCCTGCACTGGCAAACGTGACACGGGCCTCGCATTTCGCACCAGCTGCCAGAATCACTGCACAGGCTGGTCCAAATTACTGAAGCCTGGCATCTACATTGACAAGGAAGCCAGTAACATAAATTACAGACTCAAGGCATTGAGTCTTTGGGGGCATTTGACATTGTCCTTTCTACTTCAGATCAAATCTTTTTTTCATTTATGTGAACGAAAAATAGCTCATCTCTCTATGCAGCAGCTTATATAGTGACAAACAACGGGGAACAAGGCTGAAAGACTTACTAGACTAGAATACTTTCCACCCTACTCTCCCATTCTCTTGGCTAGTTAGGACTCGTTCCAGCTGATGATTTGTACTCCCTGCATTTCAGTCCAAGCCTAAGTCTCAGCCTTCTTTAAATAGGAAGAAGGAAAATTTCTTAGTTATCGTACCCCTCTAGTTCATGCTGTTGGCGAAGCCCTGTACTACATGTCAGAGACACACAGGGGAGCCTGTGCCCAAGAGTTATAGGAATACCTAGAATCCCCAGTTATTCCAGTGCTACGATTGTGCAGCATTGTTGTAATGTAGCAGTGTCTCAGGGGGCCTGGAGCTTTATCAAAACTCCTCGGACGCTAATTTAGGATCAGTCTGTCAGAATGCTTGTCACTACCTCAATTTTCCCATCATGTCAGATTGTCTGTTTAGTGCTTGTGAGTTTGAGCCAACCCATCACATTGGGTTCACATAAGCTTTTATAGGTTTCAGAGTAGCAGCCGTGTTAGTCTGTGTCCGCAAAAAGAACAGGAGTACTTGTGGCACCTTAGAGACTAAACACATTTATTAGAGCATAAGCTTTCGTGGGCTACAGCCCACTTCTTCGGATGCATATAAGCTTTTATGTTTCTTTCCCTTTTTTAACGGTGATTAGAAAAAACACAGATTGAAAACGCTGTGTCAGGAGTGTAAGGGAGTTTTTATTATTCACTCATTTGTATCATCTCTTGTTTAAATCTACAGGCAAGTGTGTGTTTGTACAAACACCCATACGTCTATGTCTCAGTGCGTTCGTTGTTAGTGAAGATGGGAGGGTGCCGCTCAGATCCAACTATATTAGTGGTCACATATTAAAATCAAAAGAGTGTTTTATATTTTGGCTCTGCTCGTTTTCCTCCTTTACGAGACCGAACCAGATCCTCGGCTGGGGCCTGACCCAAAGACATAGAGTTTCTATTCATGTCAGTTGGCTTTGGAACAGACCCCAGCTATACTACAGCTGAGGGTCTGCTCACTGTTCTTATTGCTTGTTAGTAACACTCCAGAGAAAGCCATTAATGATCAGCTTTCATATAGCAAAATATAGCATCCACACATCATGTATGATAAACACATCCTGTTGCTACTACATTGGATGTACTGGAGATCCCAGTCCTGTTCCCCCTAAAGTCAGTGCCAGATAGGGTGACCAAATGTCTCGATTTTATCAGGACAGTCCCGATTTTTGGGTCTTTTTCTTATATAGGCTCCTATTACTCCCCACCCCCTTCCCGATTTTTCACATTTGCTGTCTGGTCACCATAGTGCCAGAGGAAGAGGATTGGGCCCATACCTTGCAACTCCTGACTTGGCAGCTCATGCAAGTAAATGTACAACTACAGTACTCTTTGTAAGCTGGTCTCTGGTTGCTTCACAAAAACCAGAACCACGTGAGTGTCATCTTAGGAGTCATAATTGCCCTGCTTTTTGTCGGTGAAAGCATGAGTCACTGTTTACTCATGTCTGTCTATTTTTAATAGGTGTTATTTGTGGACTTGAACGGCTGCAGCTCACACTTGTTTCTGAGCGTTCAGGCTGTATTAGCAACTTTATTAAGGAGAGTGGGAGGCAGTTATTTTAGAATGCATGAAATGAATCTCTCCTGTGGGACTGATTCCCTCTGCTCCCCGAGGGCGGGTGACGTAGTGGGCTCACACTGATTTCCACTCTGTAGCAGAGAACCTCTCATCATCATCCTACGATGCCAACACCAGCCTAGGAGAATTTGTATTTGGCCATGATGGATTCAGACACCCCGCAGACTTGTTCTGAATGCTGGAAGACAAGGAAAATAGCAAATCTGTCCCAATCAGTCTCAGTACACTGACTTCCTGAAGACCGAGTCTCTGAAGGGATGCAGCCGTGTGTGCGCTCTCTTTGCACTCCAAGGAGCTCCAGGGGAATATTACTTCTATGAAGCAAAGAGCTTCTCAGAGCTTCCCCCGGGATGGTGTAACTCTGCATGGCTCCCAGTGTGAGGCCCTGGTGGGGTCCTTTGGTATCTCTGTTGTATCTGTGCTGGTGCCCATCACTGTGGCATCTGAGCACTGTACGAAATGCAAAACTGTTTTGTCAGTGTACTCAATTCTACTGTCTACCAAAAGCAGGAGAGTAATTCACTCCTACCATTAGCCACGCCTGCATAGGGCCAAAACAGGAACCCTCCCAACTGTGTCCCAGCAGAGCAGAGAACGCCTGATCCAACTATGGACCTTGCCCTGAGGTCTGAAAGCACTTACACCTGAGCACTGATAGACTGGGGGGTGGGGGGGAGTTTCCCAGCTGTAAGCCCCTGAGTTCAGCCTTGGGGATGGAGTGACCACAAGAATGCCTCACAGATCCCAGATGTTGATGGGAGGTCAGAAGAGAGGCAGAATCTCAAGGTCACTAATACGGCATTTAGGCTTCTTAAACCTACAGTTTAGAAAGAGAAGAGGGCAATGTGAATGCTTGGAGCCTGATTCTGCTCTCGCACCAATTTTAAACTCATGTAACTTCATTGACTCCGATAGAGGTCCTCCTTCTTTACAGCCGTGTATGTAAGAGCGGGCCTCCAAAATGTGCCGTCATACGTTGTGCAGAGTGCGGTACAGTTATTGGGAAGTGAGAGTGGCTTTGTAAACTGAACGGCTCTGTTTATCGCCAGCTCAGCCTGCAGTGCAGCAATCCAAACCACTGATCCCCCAGGCTGCCCTGCCAAAGAGTTTGACCCTAATCTGAAGGGATTTTTCTTTCTTTCGAGTAAAAAGTGTGACTTAATCTCCATAGGACCATAGGATCATGAACCATTCCTAAGAGCAAAATTATGTCTGGTGACTTGTCTTCTGGACAGGGTGTAATTCTAGGACTGAGCAAACGCAAAACACTTCTTTCGTGATTTAGGGCTGACAGGAAATTGGATTTAAAAAATAGACTTAAAAGCCAGTTTTTATGTACATTGGGCCTGATCCAGCAGCCCTTCTCATGTGAGTAATCCTTATCTAGGAGAGTAGTCCCCTTGATAACAAGGCCACGTTACAAGTCACATTGTTTAATGTGAATGCAGGTACTCTGCTGGGTGAGCATTACTCACGTGAGTAAGGCTTGCGGCATTGTGCCTTCAATAATGACACTTTGCACTTCTCTGGTAGACCTAATCTCTCCTCATGTGGTTCTGCCACAGTGATAGCCAATTGCAGTGCTTAAACTAACAGCCCCCTGGTTGGCATGGGAGGGAGCTGGAATTGGGGTAATTTCTGAACCCGCTGCTCTCCACTTGATTTGACAAAGCTCAGAATCATTGACTTGCAAGAGCACGCTTTCTCTTTTCCTTACTTTCCCAAGCCTTTTGGCAAGAGGGAGGTCAGATGAGGGATGTTATTACTTGGCTGGGAGGTTTGTGTTGTGTGGAATGGGTGTGATTTGGATGGGCTTCAGGACAGGCGCTATTTGCGGAGTTTGAAGAAGTAAATAAAATGTCACCCGCTGTCTTGGGGCTCATCTACACGGTCTATTAGTCCACGGCAAGCCAGAGTGTGAACGTACAACATGGCGGCCTGCCACACACTAATTGGCCATATGGACCCCGCTACCACACACTAAAAGTTCTGCAGTGCACTGCTTCAAGCAGTACACAACAGGCTCATGTGCTGTGCATTCACACCCTGGCTTGCTGAGTGCCAGCAGACTGTGCAGATAAGCCCTTAGAGACCACTCTGGCAACCAGGGATTGCTGGGACATAAGACAACCCCAGTCATGTCCCTTTCTCCAACCATGTCCCCATCATTGTTGGTTGGAGGGGCGGGGGGCGGCGGGGCTCTGTATTTCCCAAGCTTTCCCTGATTGTGGGGTTGAATTCTTCAATGGTTGGCATAGGGGAAGTTTTGCACCTCTGGAGCTGTGCTAATCAACCCCTATCCAGGGGATAATCTGTCATTACTGCAGAATTTTGTGTGATCATTATAGGATACTGTAGCTTTTTTTTTTTTTTTTTTATAAGGGCATCTCAGAATCCATGCATAGTTTTGCATTGACAATGCAACTGGAATATTCAGGGAGGAGGCAGGTCTCACCATGAAATACCTGGCTCCTACTAAATATCAGAAATGGGAATGAAAACAAAGGAAGCTCCTTGCTATTTCCAGGTTATAAATTTAAACTACACCAAACTTCCCCGGCATGCCTGTCGGAATAGGACACATTCCTGAAGCTCAACCCCAGTGCGGGGAGAGCTGTGCCGGCCTGCAAACGAGACACAAATGAGCTGCCAGGAGAAGGCTTCTGCTCTTGAATAAACACATCTATGAAACAGTAAATAAACCACGTTGCTTTAGATGAATGCGAGAGCGTGGCCAGTTTGTCGTAAATGTGAATTTAGGTCATGCTTGAGGTTCAGGAGTGCAAGATGCCGGCAGGGAGTGACTCTGTTAATAATGAGTTTTTTCAAAGGGTAGGTAAATCCGTCTCTATAATATTTCACTCAGACAGCTTGTAATTTGACTTGGAACACTTCTGAGAAACGCACCAGAAAGCCATCGGGGCACTGAAAAGTCTATCTCCAGTTTCCCCAGTTTCTCTTTTGATGTTAGGTCAAAGCACATTTTCAAAGGCAATGAAAACACCCCCAGCACTGAGGAAAATTCATTGTAAAGTACTAATTATTGAGGTTTGTTAAGGGAGATCATATGACTACTTCTGGTGCACTAAATAGGATTAAAGCATCCTCAGAATCAAACAGCAAACATAAAACACTACCAAACACCCTCCCCCCCAAGCTCGCTGAATCTGCCCCATGGTTCTTCACAGAATATATAATTTGAGACCGGTATCATCAAAGTCACCTTTCATAATGTCCCTGGTGGAAAACTATTGATCACAACACCATGTCCGTTCCTTTGTTTGAAGTTTAGATCTTGTGTTTTCAAATGTGCTGAGCTTCTATTTAGACATCAGAATAAGGGCCAGATTTTTCAACAGCTCCGCATCCCCATGCGCCTCGTGAAAAAGGTGCCCTTTCCTGAGGGCCGTAAATGGGAGCTGAACTCTTTTTTTTTTTTTTTTTTTTAAATGTGGCCCTGAGTATGAACACTGAGCCATTGGCAATCCGGCCCTGCGAACTGGAGCTTCTTCACCCCCCATCTCTGGTGTGAAACGTAGCAGCTGTTTAACAGTGCAGGGTAGGGCTCTGCAGTAGTTCAGGGCAGAAAGTGAAGACTATCTTCTCCAGCTGAAATTAGAGGAGGGTTTCAGCGTCTGTAATGTGATTTCCCAAACTGGAATTTGGCCTGGACACCACCCACAATCCAAGGATCTCAAAGGACTTCAGACGTTAACAAAATACATTTCACTATATGAGGTACATGCTTCCCTGTAACTAAGGGCAAGCCTCTACTACAAAATTAAGTTGCTTAAGTTATGTCAAGGTACTGCCGCCGCAGTAATTAAATTGCTTTTGCACGTCCATGCTATGCTCCTTGTGTCGGCAGTGCACGTCCTCACCAGGAGTGCTTGCACCAATTTAACTGTCAGTGGGGGGCATTGTGGGACAGTTTCTGAAAGGCAGCGGCAGTCGATGTAAATCATGCAGTGTCTATACAGAGACTGCGTTGCCCTAACTACATTGATCTAAGCGCTATACCTCTCGCGGAGGTGGAGTTATTAAGTCGGAGTAGTGGGCAACTTACACGGACGGGAGCGACATTTTAGTGTAGATGCTTACAGAGTTAGGTTGAAAGAAGCTGCCTTACGTCGACCTAACTCTGTAGTGTAGACCAGGGCATAGTAACAGCTATTATCAAACTGGGGCACTGCTTAATACTGACGCAGAGAGCCAGGTACTAACACCCTTCCTCAGGTGGAGTAGCACTGTACTCCCAAATTGGTCCCAGGGACTTCAAAAGGAATAACATACTATTCAATATGAGTAAGGGTAGCACAATCTAACCCAAAGGGATTATGGCCACCTATTAGGAATTCATATGGAGCGGTTCTGAGAGCGTTATGGATTCTTAACAGTTCTCAGGTGAGGCTTTTAATCACCAATTCCAACTTAGTCCTTGAGTGGTGGTCTCCTACCCAAGTACTGACCTGGCCCAGCCTCGCTTATCCTGAAAGTACTGACATGATCATTGCACCAGGCACTCAGGCTGCAAGCTCTGATGCTGACTTCCTCTATCAGAATGTGTGCTTGTTATAATCACTGCTAATTAATTCCCAGCTGGAAAGGCCGTGGCCCGCTGCCTGAAGGTTTGTACCTGGGCTCTCAGAAACGCATAACGCTTAAACAAACCACCGCCAGTTACAGCGAGTCTGAGGTTTTAGAGGGCAAGCTGTAGTTGTTAGATTTTTATCATGGGCAAGAACAAATGCCTGTTGCTGAGAAGCTTATATGATTTTGTTTCATTGCCTGAGAAAAGTTCTGGAAAACTGTTTGCACATCTCAGTTGCATATTTCATATGGTATAATTACACAGGACCCATGTGTCTCATAATGGAATGAGCATGAACCGCCAATACACACTATAGATTTTACAGTGGAGCAGGCCCTATAAAATACAGCCCCTGGCTTGGTTGCTGCAAAATCTAGGGCAATTACGTTAATTTGATTGGCTAGCAAAAGTCACGTCAGGCTTTAGCAGAATGAATGTAACATTCAAGGCTCTGTTGAGCAGAAATGGTCCCCTGGCCCCAAGGAAATCAGGACTAAGCAGTCTGCTAGTGGTGGGGGCATTGGGAAGGATTATACTGAAATCTCCGCTCTGCCAGTAGCTCTCTGTGAAAGAATCCCACACAGATGGCAGCCAGTTTGTGACTGCTTGACTACTTTATACAAGAGGTGGGCAAATTATGGTCCGCGGGCCACATCCAGCCTGCGGGACTGTTCTGCCCAGCCCCATAGCTCCTGGCCCGGGAAGCTAGCCCTGGCCCCTCCCCTGCTGTTCCCCCTCCCCCGCAGCCTCAGCTCACTGCGCCGCCGGCGCAATGCTCGGGGCAGCGAGCTCCTGGGGCAGCGCAGCTGCAGACCCTGGCCTGACCTGGTGCTCTGAGCTGCGCGGTGCGTGGCTGGTTCCAGCCGAGCGGCACAGCTGCCTGTCCTGGTGCAGCCATGCCGCCAGCCACTGGTGCTCCAGGGAGCGCGGTAAGGGGGCAAGGAGCGGGGGAGGGGGGTTGGATAGAGGACAAGGGAGTTCAGTGGGTGGTCAGGGGCTGGGAGTGTGGATGGGGTGGGGGCGGTCAGAGGGCGGGGAACAGGGGGGTTGAATGGGGGTGGGGTTTCCGGGGGCAGTCAGGGAGAAGGGGTGGTTAAATGGGGCAGGGGTTCTGGGGGGGACAGTCATGAAAAAGGGGGGGTTGGATGGGGCAGCAGGGGGCAGTCAGGGCGGAGGTTCCAGGGGCAGTCAGGGGACAGGGAGAAGGGGTGGTTGGATGGGGCAGGGCTCCCAGGAGGGGCAGTCAGGAAGGAGCAGGGGTTGAATGGGGCAGTGAGGGGCAGCGGTGGGGGGCAGTTAGGGGCAGGGGGTCTGGGGGTGGTCAGGGAGAAGAGGTGGTTGGATGGGGCAGGAGTCCCAGGGGGGCAGTCAGGAAGGAGAGGGTGGGTTGGATAGGGTAGCAGGGGGCAGTTAGGGGCAGGGCATCCGGGAGCGGTCAGGGGACCGAGAGCGGGGGGGGTTGGATGGGGCAGGATTCCTGGGGCGAGAAGCGGGGGGGGTCGGATAGGGGGCAGGGGCCGGACCACGCCTGGCTGTTTGGGGAGGCACAGCCTTCGCTAACCAGCCCTCCATACAATTTCTGAAACCCGATGCGGCCCTCGGGCCAAAAAGTTTGCCCACCCCTGCTTTATACAGTTGCTGAGCAAGGTGTGTCATGTGTGGGATTCTTCCGTGGAGAGATGCTGCAAGAGTGGAGATTTCCGTCTAAACTCTCCCCACTATCCCCACCCCTAGCGTACTGCTTAATCCTCATTCCTATATACCCCAAAACTCACCTTGCACGGCCGAGGAAGAGGACTATTTCTGGATATCAGAATTAATCCCTCTCTGTTCTAGAGAGTTGATGGCATATCCCCTTCATGGTAGGTATTGGAGCTATTTTGACTTTCCTGGATGGTAATCTGGCCTTAATTAATCAAACTTGATGGACATGCTAATTCTGTAATATAACTAAAGTCATGCCCATCTAATAAGCTGGCATTGTGCACTGTCAGGTGGTAACATACCAGTGTTTCCTGGGGACAGGTGAAGAAGCACAGTCTGCAGAACATGGAAAGTGACATTTCTCCTGCAAGACCACCGTCGTGGCAGACACATTCAGGTCACAGGCTTCATTATTAGCAGTCATAGCTAACACTTACAGCAGTTACGCCATCACCCTCAGCCTTTCTCCTCTGTCCCATTTTCCAGTGCATCCCAGGATTGGGAAGGTGGCACATGGATGTGTTTGGTATGTGCGTCTTGCTAACCAGTAGATTTCTCAGGCTGGTAGCATGGAAGTGGTAGTTAGAGCAGAAGCTGGCAAACTTGTCTACATGGAAAGTAGCACTGGTTTAACTTAAGGTGTGAATTCAAGCTGATTCTAGCTAAACCAATGCAAAACGCTGTGTAAACACTAATTTCAGTTTAGGAATGACTCATTTTAGTTCAGTTTAAGGTGATTAGGAACACATTTAAGCTAAGCCAAAACAAGACACACTTAAGTCAAAATAAGACTGTCCACGCAGCCTATTTCACTGGCTTAACTGTATGAGTTTAAAAGCCAATTTAAATTAAACCAATGCTACCCTCTTGTGAAGACAAAGCCCTGGGCCTCAGTTGACCTGGTTTCTATCCCCAGCTCTTCCAAGGCTTGCTGTGTGAATTTTGGACAAATCCCTTATCCTCTCGGGGCATAAATTTCCCCATCTATAAAATGGAGATAAGAGTAATCGCCACTTTTGTAAAGCTCTTAGAGTTCCTTGAATAAAAGACATGTTATGAGCAAGATCATCGACTGGTGGAAACTGACCTATATCTCCATGGAGTTACTCATCTCTTGAGGGGAACAACTATATTTCTATAGGTTTCAGAGTAGCAGCCGTGTTAGTCTGTATCCGCAAAAAGAAGAACAGGAGTACTTGTGGCACCTTAGAGACTAACAAATTTATTAGAGCATAAGCTTTCGTGGACTACAGCCCAATTCTTCGGATGCATATGTGGGCTGTAGTCCACGAAAGCTTATGCTCTAATAAATTTGTTAGTCTCTAAGGTGCCACAAGTACNGAGGGCTGTTTCTGTGCTCGCACCTGATTCATGCTGAAAGGCCTTGTTCAGCGTTCTCTGTTGTTCTTCCTGTTTTGCACCAGAGCATGAATACCAAGTCTAGCCCTCATGCAAAGACCTTTAACACACCACTTAACTCTCACACCTTTGCAAGCTGCTAGCAGCACACAGATGCTGAGCAAAAGGGAGGACTGCAAACCAGTAGGGAAGTGTGATGTACATCCACTGCTGAAGGGAAAAAAAATCATTTTAGACTCCAAACAGAAGAGCAGATGGAGCCTATAGAAATATAGGAGTACTTGTGGCACCTTAGAGACTAACAAATTTATTAGAGCATAAGCTTTCGTGGACTACAGCCCACATATGCATCCGAAGAATTGGGCTGTAGTCCACGAAAGCTTATGCTCTAATAAATTTGTTAGTCTCTAAGGTGCCACAAGTACTCCTATATTTCTATAGGCTCCATCTGCTCTTCTGTTTGGAGTCTAAAATGATTTTTTTCGCCTTCAGCAGTGGATGTACATCACACTTCCCTACTGGTTTGCAGTCCTCCCTTTTGCTCAGCATCTGTGTGCTGCTAGCAGCTTGCAAAGGTGTGAGAGTTAAGTGGTGTGTTAAAGGTCTTTGCATGAGGGCTAGACTTGGTATTCATGCTCTGGTGCAAAACAGGAAGAACAACAGAGAACGCTGAACAAGGCCTTTCAGCATGAATCAGGTGCGAGCACAGAAACAGCCCTCAAGGAAGACAGAGGGCAAAAAGGGGGGGAACGGTTCACTAAGGGATGAGCGTTAGGTACCGAAAGGATGGGAATTCAGCTTTTGAACTGACTGATTTCCTCTTGGGACTGATTTTTCCTCCATTGGGTCTCCTCGCTTTCCGTGGTGGAAATCAAGAGTACCTCCATGAAAGTCAGTGGTGTGGCACTGGTGTGAATGAGTGGAGAGTCCGGCCCTTTGACTCCTGTAGAATTACTCCTGATTTACATCAGTGTGAGCAGAGAACCAGGCCCATAGATTGCAGTGGGTGCTGGGCTGCAGAGCTAGGTCTGGTGTGTCTGGTTGTGTGGTTATCACAATACCGGAGAGAATGCACAGAGGAGGAAAATGGTTATTCCCCTTGCTGTAACGTGAGCTTTATAAAAGCAGTGAACTTTTTACCTCCTATTATCAATGCTCCATTTGATCTGCTCAGGACTGTAGAGTGGCTACAAACTAGGCAGAGACTTTTGTTTTTAATCTAAATCCAGAACGAAGCTGCCTCTCCCAGCTGAGCAAGGAATCAGGTCCTCTCCATCCGCTAGTAGCCCAGTGACAGGAGGAGCAGGGATGGGGAGGCAGAGCAGAGCCTGACCTGGGAATACTAGATCCATTTTCAAACTGGAGGGAGCCTTCTGAGCCATTGAAATGCAAATACAGCCCTGAGCGCCTTGAGCCAATCCGAGCAGGTTTCTTGTGGGATTACCTGAGACTGGGAGGGAACAAGGAGAGGGTTGGATGATCATTTAGGAGCTGTGAAAAGGGTTGTGCTTTCCTGACCAGCTCTGGATATGCTGCAGCAAATATGTGTGTGAGTTATGCTTCCTGTCAGGGCAGTTTGTCAACTGCATAGTCGGCTTCTCGCATGCTGGCTTGCCTTAAATCCACTTTGGATGCCGGATCACAGCAAATACGACTGCACCGAGGCACTGCTGCTTGACAAACCGTGGAGAGAGGGGCTGCAGAAAGTAGGCTATTGTTGCAGAGTCTCCTGAAGTACCCCCCTGGAGAAGCAATGCCTCCCTCTCTCACTGGAGCAGTGGCAGGGCTGCAGCCTCCTCAGGGAGTGGGTCGCCAAAAGATTTGAACTTGGGCTTTTGACAGGATTCTGGGGGGCTCCTGTGTCCTTGCCTGGGGCTGGCACCGGAGGATTTATTTTAGGAATGGTAAGTGCTGGCTCGGGGATGGGGTGTTTGGAGAGATCTGTACAAATTCTGAGAACTTGGAGGGTTATTTTTCTTTCCCCTAATGCCTGAAAGAAACAGAAAATCCCTGTATTTGCAATGGAAGTGTTTGAGGCAGCCAGAGCTGGGGTACTAAGCTTTGTGTGTAGAAGGATTCTCTCTAATGTTAGTGGCTTATTTTGAGAGGTTTGGTCAAGGAGGAGCCTATGACTTTAACTATGGTTAATTATTTGCCAAGACAATGTTTTCACCTACAGCTAGAGAGAGAGAGATACAGTTCGATGCTGAGAGACTCATTGTGATAGAAACTCTGATTTTCCTCTCATGTATACTGGTGTAAATCAAGAATAACGCCACTCACATCAAGAGTTACACTAGTGTAAAACTGGGGTGAGACCAGAGTGAGGTCTGTTGTTATTAATGTCTCGTTCTGGAGGTAGAAAGCAACTAGCCCTTTTTTTTTTTTTAAAGCAAAACAAAGAAAATTGTTCATCTTGATTATAAGGAAACTCTTAAATATCAGGGGCCCAACTCATCCAGTGAAATCAGTGTGGTCTCACCACTAGGGATAAATGTGGCCTGAGGAATGTGTTGTTTAGTTTCATTTGAAAAAAAATGCTTTGACATTTTGCTTCTTGGAATGTTTTAAAATAACAAAATTTGATCAAGTTGTAGCATTTTTCCTGTTTCACTGTGTCATCTGTATGTTTCAGAGAAGGAGGAAATTAAAGTATATTTTAGGGCCTGTTTTCCTGAGCAGACCCGACATAATACAAGTTGAAAATCCCAGCCAAGTTCAACAGAGACAAAATGATACAAATGTATCATAGTAGTTCAGTTATCTAGATTGTTAGTCTTTGATGGCCACTAGAGGGACAATACAGTTATCTTCCTGAAAGGAGTTATAGTCATAAAACAGTTCATGAGAAAATGAGTTGAGGTCTCTTGTGTGCATTTAACATATTGTCATATTACTGCTTATTATATATCATAGCTTGTTAATACCATCTAAACAAAACAGCTTTAAAATCTTATCCAGCGGTACTGTTCACCTCAGTTTTGCCTCTTTGATTACAACATAGTTTTAGCAGAGGATGTGTGTTTGTTTGCTAGGTCAGATATATGCTACCCTTGTGAGTAAGAGTTTTATTTTTACATTTTGAAATTTGAAACCTTAGACTTTAAGAAGAGTCGATGAATGAGCAGTGCTTGTCAAAGATACAAGATCAGATATAGCCCCATGCTGGTAAAGTATTTAGTTTTCAGATCTAATTTTTCCTTTCATTTCATAATTTTAGTCCTCTATGCTCCATTATCTGTGCATCCAAAACTCCCAGGGACCTCAGTGGGAGGGAAGGGAATGCAGGATTAGACCCTTAATTAACATACTTTGCTGGGATCTTCAATACGAAATCTTGCTCCAAAGATAGCGATTCCCCAGATGTGATTCAATTCACTTCTTCCTGTTTGGACAACCTTCCCACCTTCAGAGCCACATAAATCCCCTTTTGTGTCATATTTGTAAACTTTCATGTCGTGTATTGGCAGACCAGTGAGAACTCTGATATAGTGGTAGTAAGGACTCTGTACGTCTAACATTGTTCGGCATCTCAGTGTGCTAGGTGTAACACATGTCTGAGAGCAGAATTTATTGAGACAAAATTGAATGGCTGTTTTTTGTTCCCTAAGTCATATAATTGGGCACTTTTAATCAATCAGCAATCTTCTTCTGAGTAAGCCTCCACAGATCTCCTTGGCACATGACCTCTATTTGTTTGTGCTTTCCTACAGATCCCAATGGCAGCAGTAAAAGCTGCCACAGCATATCCTACCTTAGGGCTTGTAGTGAGGTCCACAGGGCCTGATGTATTCCTTGGGTTCTGTTGGCAGGAGCTCTGTGGAGAGATGCAGTGGTACAAGCCACCCATTTCTCCCCCCTACCCCTTTCCCACTGGGGGTGCCCAGAAAACCAGGCTTGCTCTGCCCACAAAGTCATGTCCTGTGATTTAAAGGGATACAATGGTATTTAAGTGCAGCACTGGCAATCAGCTTTCTTTGTAAGAAACTTTAAAGAAATGTGACCCATAGACCTGGTTTCCTCTTCCGCACGTCCCTCCACTTTGTCTTTCCTATTATAGATCAGGTAGTTTCTTTTTCCATTCCCTCTTTCCCTCCATCCACTTATATCCCTTCCTCTTCCCCTAGATCAGTGGTTCTGGTACCCCTGGAGGTACTCCAGGGGGTACATCAACTCAGTTAGATATTTGCCTACTTTTACAACAGGCTACACAAAAAGCACTAGCGAAGTCAGAACAAACTAAAATTTCAGACAATGACTTGTCCATACGGCTCTCTATACTATACACTCAAATGTAAGTACAAGATTTATATTCCAATCAATTTTTTTAATGATATGGTAAAAATGAGAATGTAAGCAATGTGTCAGTAACAGTGTGGCTGTGACACTTTCGTATTTTTATGTCTGATTTTGTAAGCAAGTAGTTTTTAAGCGAGGTGAAACTTGGGGTACGCAAGACACATCAGACTTCTACAAGGGGTACAGTAGTCTGGAAAGGTTGAGAACCTCTGCCCTAGATAGAGAGCAGTCAGAAGACAATCTTTTTGCCTATATTGTCCATCTCCTGCATCTCCCCAAAGATCTGTCTTTCTCTATCATGTCTGGCTTTTTAAATTATCTGCCCACGTTTTTCTCTCCACTCCCATCCCCACAGCTGCTCACTAGCCCTCATATACCTGCTCTGCAAGCTCACTCACATGAAACCATTCTAGCAGGTGCCCATCCATCCACCCACCCACATGCCACCCTGCATATATGCACCCAACCACTCGTCCACCGACCCATATGCACCCACTCAAACACGCATGTACTCATCCACTACCTGAACCCACATAAATTCACACTCACATATAGTTCTATGCAGCCAGCCACTCACTGGTTCATTTCTGGGTTCTCCTCCAATTAACTAAGCACCACTTCCTGTGCCACTCTGCTCCCATCCCCCTCTCTTAAAGCAACAGCACCCCCTGGGCTGCTCTGCTCCCAACTTGCTTCCTGTAGCTGCTCTGCTCCCTGGGTCCCAGCCAGCCCACTCCTCTGCTCCAAACGGCTGCTTGTTCGAGGCAAGCAGGTGAATGAGGCTTTCAGGCCCTGTGCATTTCCTCAACAGTATGGGCTTAATCTCCTGGTCCTATTGAAAACATTGGGGAGTTTTTTCATTGACTGCAATGGGAGCAGGATCAAGGTATAAAGGTTGGGGGGTGGAAACCCTTTGAACGAGACATGAAGCCTAGTCCAGCAAGCCCCTGGGAGACGTCATTGTGCCCTCACAGGTTCAGACCGGCTACTCACATGAGTAGAGTTGCCCCTGGTCCTATCATCCCTTTTCTGAGGTAGCTGTCCTGCAAAATCTGCCAGCTGTCCAGTTTTATGGGCTCAGGACCATTCCCCATGTCCCCTTTTTTTGTACCTCGGAGGTGGCAGCTCTATACATGAGCAAAGTTTAGAGGATCAGGTCGTCCCTGGTGCTTGCTGAGTAGCAGTTAGTGCCCTTTGGGTAAGATCCTGGGAAAGAAGCAAACTCAATATGGACCAATCCTGGCTGGCGTTTCAGTGATTGCAGAGGCTTTTCTTCCAGAACCCAACACATCATTAGCTGAGATTTAAAGCCTTTCCAAGAAGTCAGGGGTTGAATGTGCAGTAAACTGCACCAGTATCCTTCCCATCCTTCTGCCCACGGGGCTGCCATTGAAGGGTGTGAGAGTCCTGCGTACGGATTGAAAGGCAGGGAGTAATCCCGTGCCGGCAATGAAATGCAGCTAAAAATCCTGGGAGTCATGAAGGTTTTTTTAAATACCCTAGATTCCCAGGCAAAGAGAAAACAAAAGGACGCCGGCCTTGCTCCTGCTCCCACCACAATTGGGAGGAGGTTAGTCATCGAAAGCAAGAAGAGCATGGTCTGACCCAATGCAATACACTGCTCGAAGACACTCAACATTCTTTACTTAGACAGTAAGCTCTCTGGGACAGGAGCCATCTTGTTGTCCTGTGTTTGTACAGCGCCTAGCACAAAGGGGTCCTGCTCCAGGACTGGGGCTCCCAGGTGCCATGGCAACACAAATAATAAATATAAAAATTGATATATTTTAAAATTTCAATATTCAGTTGTAATTCGTGCTTCTGGCAGATGTTACTGTTTGCCTGTTAATGTCTGTTGACTCAAACTGGGAAGTACAAAGGGTTTGTCTTAACTGTGTGAGGTGCAGAGAAACCATCTGCTGGCATCTGACCTCTGGGCACCCCACAGACACTGCTCGTGGAAGGGATTGGCTGGACAGTTAAATGACACATTTTTCAGTGGGCCCTAATTTGAAAGAGCATTTAAGCACCTGCTTAATTTTAAGCATCTAAGTAATCCAATCCCTAGTCAGCAACGTCCCATTGTGATGTCAATGGAATTTGAGCAGGAGCTTAAAGGTAAGAATGAGCATAAGTGCTTTGCTGAGGAGGGTCATGATTCAGCAAGATACTTAAGCACGTGCCTAACTTTAAGCACGGGGAGGCTACTCAAGGGCTTGCAGTTAGGAGTGTGTTTAAAGACCTTGCTGAATCAAGCCCTAGGTATGGACTTCAATCCGTACCTAAAGTTAAGCATATGCTTAAATATTTTGCCGACTCAGGGGCTAAGAAATATTTTAATAAGTCCAGTTATATCGGACCTGATCCTGCAAACCTTTGATCATGTGAGTAGTCCTCCATACTCACAATAGGCCCCTTGACTTTTATGGGACTACTGGAGCAAGGAAAGGCGATTTGTGTGACTAATGGTTTGCTGGATCAGGCACACTAAATTCACAATATATATAATATAATAATGGGGGGAAATGAAAATATATTCTGTAAACTAAAAGAAGAAACCCTGTTATATGCAATCAATTTGCCCCATTTGAGGATCTGGCCTAAGGTCTATGATACATCAGGTGTTTGAAATTAAACATAGATTTATATTTATAAATGTTTAATTGCTGATTTCCCAAAATAACCCCTTATCAAAGTGAAGCTAATGTATGTTCTTGTGCATTCCTGTGGTAATATAGCTTGAGGGCCTGATTCTCACTTACACTAAGGCACCTTTGCACTGCTCTGGCAGTGTGAACGGGTGTTAAAATGGGGATAAATGTCATACACCAAATGAAGAAGAAGAAGAATCCCTAGCTCTAAGTGAAATGGATATAAGTCAGGGTGAAGCAATTTACATGTGTTCATGGGGTTTGCACCAGTTTACATTGATTTGTAAAACTTTTTGAGTTAAACCAGTGCAATCTTTGCTTCTGGACAAGGCCCAAATCGAAGGGCCCTCGGAGGCTGCTCTTCAAAAGTTGGGATTTCACAGACCACTGCTTTCTCAGCCATGATGTTTGACAGCATCCTGTAAATCTACCCATTGTGTGACCTCAGATACCATGGCACTTTCCCCCGTTTTGACAGTGGCAATTAAACAAAAGACGAATGCCCGCCCACCCCCACTGCCCTGGGAGAGCATTGGTGGAGAGCGCCAAGTAGCATCCGTCCTGACAAGAAGATTGAAAAGGTTGCAAATGTCAGATTTTTAGACAAGTCCTGGCCAGCATTTCCTTTCTCTCGGCGCGTACTGTACTGATAGGAGACAGGCTGTCATTACAAGTGCCACTCTGGATTAATAATAGTCACTGAGACGGACATTCCAGAAGTGTGCATGGGCTGTTCACAAGCATTCGAAAGGAAATCTGCAGCGTGATTGGTTGTTTTATCCACTGGCTAGCGGCACAGAATGATATAAATAACCGCACTGTGATTAACAATGATAAACAACCCTCCCCTCTGCCCCCTCCAGTGCTGGCTGTATAAGATGTCCAAGGGCATCACTGCAATTTAACTTGTTGCTGCTGAGCAAATGTCTTGTTTAGTGGCGATGATGTAGCAAATGCTTAACCCTACCTGTGTGACAACCACCTCTCTGTTTACTTGCCATGGCTTGAATCATCGTCATGGAGGGCTGGAAGGGAACTCAAGAGATCATCTAGTCCAGCCCTTCCCTCCTACTCCCCCAGGCAGGATTAAGTAGAGCTAGACCTCCCCTGACAGATGTGTGTTTAAGGCCTGGTTTACACGTAAAAGTTGGTTCATAGCTGCGGGCACTCAGGGTATGACAAATTCCCACCCCTGAGCATCATTGCTCTGCTGAAGAATTTGTCCATTGGCCTAGCTACCGCCACTTGGAGAGGTGGGTTACTTGCAGCAACAGAACCCCCCACCCTTTCATCATTGTAGGAAGCATCTATGCTATGACACTGCTGCTGTAAGCACCCGCAGTATAGACATGCCCCTCCCCCCCCCGCCTTCTTCAGTTACCACCAGTACTTTGTTTTTAAGGAGGACTTGGTTGCCAGTGGTTTTTAGGCGGGAAAAGGTTATTACGTATTTATGCTGGAGGTGGTGCTGGCTGTCTGGGGCTCTGTTTAATTTTTTTAAAGTGGGATCTAAAGAAAATTAAACCAGATGAAATAGGGTGACCAGACAGCAAGTGTGAAAAATCGGGACAGGAGGTGGGGGGTAATAGGAGCCTATATAAGAAAAAGCCCCAAATATTGGGACTGTTCCTATAAAATCGGGACATCTGGTCACCCTAAGATGAAATGGACTGGTTTTGATTTAATCGTATTTACATGAAATACAAAAATGCCTTTCTGGTAATGAAGGCGGGGGACTTTCAAAAAGGCCAAGAGGATAAGGAGCACAATTCCCATTGACTGTCAATGGCGCGTGTGCTCCTAAATCCCCTAGGTGCTTTTGATAACCTCCCGAAAGCTTCCCGCTCGTTAAGCTACCTTAAAGAGGCATTGAGTATTTGATCAGACAATCCAAATAGCCAGGTCAGTTGTTCCTAAGTTGTGACCTGATGTGCATCCCAGGGGCTGGGCAGTCTTCAAATTCCATTGCAGCTATAGGCAGATGCACATGTGAAGTCAAACTCAGGTTCGTAGGCTTCAGGGTAAATTAAGCAAAAGCACATGGTGACCATTACTACTAACGGCTGGCTCCTGGTACAGTTACAGCACTTCTAGCATGATGTGCCCTAGCTGTGCTGTGGCAGTTTAGATGGGTAGATGGGGCAAAGCTGTGTTATAATTATGTTCCAAAAACAATGCTACACCCCTAAAAGAGACCAGGGCTGAGGCATGATTCTCTTAACATTGTTATAACATGGTTTTATCCCATCCGTGCAGCTCACACTAAACTATGTTACAATATGTCTGGGTCACCACTTTGTAACTCTATTTCCCGGCATCTTGGGCCATAGATTATTGCAAAATAATAGGGTCCTGGCTATTTCAGACAATAACTTGTTATAACGCTGCTATCTAGGGCAGGGGCTGTGGTGGCCAGTGTTAAGGGAAGAAAGGAAATGCTTGCATAAAAGAAAACATATCTGACTTCAATGGGGTTGCATGGGTGTCACTGAAAGCAGAGTCTGGCCCCACAGATTCGGAATATAATACGGGGCCAGATCCCCAGTTGGTGTAAATCAGCGTATTTTCATTGACTTTGAAGGAGGTACACTGGTTTTACACCAGTTGACGAACTGCCTCAGATATTTTATTTCACAGACCACAGACTACCATTCATACAGCTACAGCGTGTGCGTATTTAAACACAAATAAATAGACCTGCTTTGATCCACCTCAAAAAGGGGCCGAGAAGTCATAATAGTCTTTACCGCACTTATGGGGGGGTTGAAGTTCACAGTGCCCATGGAGAAAGCAAAGAGGAATGCTTTTGTGCTGCCATGGGCTCAGGAGATGGGGGTTCACTGCCTGGCTCTGGCACAGAATTCCTTGGTCAAGTCATTTAACCTCTCTGGGCTCAAATCCCCTTCTGCAAAACTGAGATGAGCATCCATCCATTCCTCAGAGGAGTGCTAAATGGGAGTGGGAGGGTAAATCCACTGTGAGCTGCTCACATACTGTGGTGATGCGGGCCAGAGAGATGAAAAAGTGTGTGGTCTTGAAAAGCGCTGTATTGCAGGGCTAGAAAGGCATCCTATTTTTAAAAGAAATCATTGTACCATCTACTTTATCTCTGACAAATGTTGTGTGGTCAGGTTTTTTGTTAATATATGTAAGTAAAGTAGTTAGTTAGAAGGCGTAATTAGGTAAATTCTGAAGTGCTACTTTGTCTTCTTCTGTTGAGAGATTCCCTGTGGTTCAATAAGACAGCCCCAAAACTTGTCAGCGAAAGGATGGTTTTGTGGTTAAGATATTGGAGTGGGACTCAGGGAACCTGGGTTCAGCTCTTTGCCCTGCCACAGACTTTGTGACTGTGGATAAGTTGATTCCTCTCTCTGTGTACCAATTCCCCATCTGCAAAACAGGGCTGATAGTGGGTCCTCCCCACCACCTCTGTTGTCTATATTGACTGAACGTTTGCTATATGTTTGTACAAAACCTAGCACAGTGTGGTTCTGATCTCAGCTGGAGCCTCTAGGTATTACAGTAAATAAATAAGAGAGCACATGAGTCAACAAATTATCTCTGGCTGTGGTGAAGGGAAAGTCTGTAGTAACCACCTCGGTGTCATGTTGGTATTGATACATTTGGGATTGAAAGAAAAAAGCCTAGTGGGCCTGCCTTAAAAGATGACAAACCTTCAAGCAAGGAGCTGGGTAGCCTAGGCAAGATGTAGCCGCTATATGAAATGCACCAGGATTTTGTTTCCTAAGTGGTTAATGAGTTTAGTACCTTGTTCCTGTCAGGGTTTTGCAGGGTAGATGCTGATTAACGTGTCATGCCCTTTCCCCCACGCCAATCTTGCTGCCCTTCCATCTCCCAGGCTCTAGCTGACACCTTTTATTAGCAAACTTGTCCCTGAATCGTTAGGAATAAATATTGACAGTGATGGCTGCCTAATAGGATTTAGCTTGCAGTTCACTGGGTGTAAGCGTTTGGCACTTCTGGCTCTTGGTGTGTTGGCTTGAATGAGAAACTGTGTTTGGGACAGACCCAACCAAGATTTAGTCCAGGGGGGATTTCTTAATAGAATGTTCTTTGGACCTGGGGAGGGGTGGGCCAGGGACACACACTGCTACCCTTTGTCTGTTGGTATGGAAAGCAACGCTCGCATTTCTATACATTCCGCCACTGAATTCCACTCTGTGTATAGCATGGATTGAAATCCCTGAGAATCCTGAGCAAGGGGCCAGTTAAAGACAATGTTTAGAGACAAATGGTCACTTGATGGAACCTTTTTTTTTTTTGAGAGCGAAAGCTGCTTCGTACATCTGATCGCGGAGTAACCATTTTGAGGAGGGTTTTCGTCTCTCAAGAAACGCTTGTAAAGTAGATCTGCTTATTTAAATTGTGTGATGATGGTTCAGCTTGACAGCTCTGGAGACTATGGCCCTCTGCGGAGCCTCAGCATGGGTGTGACATAGGCCGTAACAGCACAGTCTTTCCCTGCATTGCCTTGCCAGTGTGCATCAGGGCTGCCCTTCAGGAAAAGGCTGATAGAATTTAATATAGGATGATAATGGGTGGGACTTTCAACGGTGCCTCAGTCACTTAGGAACAAAGTCCCCATGAGAGCCAGTAGGGCTTGTGCTCCTAAATCACTTGGGTAATTTTGAAAATCCCACCCAATGACCTAACTGTAGAGTTTGTAAGCCATAGAGTAATTTCTGTGAAAATCCATTTAAATTCAGTAGGACTTATCCTAGAGAGTGACCTGCAAAGATCATCTCTAGATGCGGAAATAGCTCAGTTTTCATATCCATTCAGTCCTTGGGTTCTCAGCTAACGGCATCCCAGTTCAGCCAAGTGGAGGTTGGTTTTGCATATGGCACCAATCAGTGTGCCTGCCAAACCCAAAATGAAATAAACATGACACTTGGAGAAAGTTTTACAGTTCATATTACTGGAGGTTTTGGAGGCAGTGCACAGCAAAGGGATCTCACGCTTAGAAATGATGAAACTAACTTGCCAGTAGGAGGAAGTCATAGAGAAGGGGGAACTTCCAGACAGCCTGTCCCTTCCGGTCTCTGAGAGCTGTGAAAACCTGCACCTGCTTCTTGTGTATGTGGCTCCCATGTAAGTTATGCATCTGTCTCAGCCTGGCACTAATCACAAGACTTGAGCCCATTTATCCTTTCCACACTTACAATACCGCCCACACGAAACCCGGTTGAAATTAGAATAATTGCTTTATTGTCTCTTACAGTCCTCCCTCTCCTTCGCCTCCCTGCTGCTTCCTCTTTAAAATTAGCTCCTTTGTGTCAGTTCCCATAGTTTACCCCTCACCGGCAGCAGCGGGAATGTGAGATGGGGCCCAGGTCTGGCCTGTGGAGGCCATTCACCCACAGCTGGATCTTTGTGTTGGGGTTTCTACCTGTCTGGAAAAGAGAGGAAGTGTGAAGCAGCTTCTGTGGTCTCTTTTGCTGCTCTGTTTGTGTGAGAGGGGTTTGTGATGAGACAGGACACATAGGGCTAGGTCAGAGATACCAACAGCTTGTCTCCTGCGATCAGAAATGTTGAGTGACTTCATATTTTCTTCCTCCCTAAACTGTTCTCAAATAGCTAATCTGAATGGGGAAAGACAGATAGGTGCTAAAAATAGAGTGAGAAACCGAGATTGAATGAATGAGTCATGGGAGCCCCTGGGAGCGTATTGGAAGCCAAACGGCTTGCGTCAGACACTGTGTCAGAAGCTGAGATCAAGGACCAAAGTGAATTTTAATGAAAAATACTCACAGGCCAGATCCTCCGCTGGTGTCAATCGGTGTAACTCCTTTGACTTCTCTGCCCACTGACTTCATTGACACTATGCGGATTTACAAGTAGCAGGGGTTTGGGCCAGGACTGCAGGAAACTCGTATTCTGTTTTAAAAATCAGACGGACTAAAGGCTCTTCAGTGATTAGCGGTCAGCTGCTGCGTGGGCTGCTCGATCATCCAAGATGCTGAATACCCTTGACGGCTGCCAAGTTCCGTGGGAGTGGGAGGTTGAACCTTGTGTCGGTATACAGTACCTGCTATTGCCTTCTTTACATATATCATGCTGTTGCCTCTCTCCTGTTTGAACGGGCATATCAAGAAGCAAAGGAGAAAAGTAAATGATTGCAGGGATTATACATTCTCAACTGTCCCTTAAGGGCACTGGGTGGTTTGTCCACTGCAAAATGGGCACTCATTCTGCATTAGATCTCCCCCATTCCTCTCAAAGGGACAACAGTAACCCGATATTTCAGTAGCACTCTTCGTCTAAAACAGTATTTCTAGATGGTTGTAACTCCAAGGAAGTCATGAAGGGCAATTATGTGTGTGGGTGAGGGGTGGGCGGTGGGGAAATCACAAAGCATTGAAAATTGTATCGCTGTCTAAGCAAAGAAAATCTCACTCCCTGCACATCCTACCCTTGAAGGTCAAGTATTCTCTGTCAACCTGTTGAAATGAAACACACACACAAATACATCATTATTCTTTATCATTTGTGTTGTGGTTGCACCTAGGAACCCCAATCCTGGAGCTGGACTCTATTGTTTTAGGTGCTGTACAAGCACAGAACAGAAGAGCTTACAATCTGAACAGATATATAACATTGGTCTCACTGAGGCATATTTTTTACTCTTACAGTGAGAATAAAGGTCAGGCAGTCATGAACATTTATTTCGAATAAGGCGTTGCCAGCTTGAGAAAGTTGAGAAACACTGACCTGGAAGGCTCCCCAAACCCCTGACTTTGTGTAAACAAAGCCCTCTGCAAATCATCCACCATAACTTCTGAGCACACCTCCAAACCCTTGACAAAAGCAGTTTCTCCCACACACACATACCCCCTCCTCACACACACACAATCAACACAGTGCAGATGGGATAATATGCATCAGCGAGTGTATTCCTTGCTTTGCGGTTTGAATTGTAAACGAGCAAGGCCTTCTTATGTTGTATCTATTGTGGATTCCTTTACTCCACTGTTAGCATGTTTTTCTTGTTGTAGTCCTCTGTTAAAAATCCCAAGGGCTATAACTCTTTGAGCTTTGCACCAATTATGTCATTGACAACAAGATGCCACATCTTCTCTGATATTCAAATTGCAATAAAATATTCCTTTAAAAAAATGAAAGCAGATTGCGCCTTTAGGTCTGTTATTAATGCAGAGCATTGCCATATTAAAGGAGCTTTGGTCAACAGTTACTGTCTTTGTTCTTCTTCATTACTGCTTTGATTACCTCGGTTTGGACCTTTTGTTTCACTCAGGGATGGTAACAATGGTTTGGAGAGAATGACAGGTAATAATAGTTCTCATCATATTCAGGAGAAAGGCAGGATGGAGCTAAGTGGTTTTCCCTCCCAGGGAAGCTGTAAGCACAGTGTGACAATTAAGAAACACACAGGATTGCAAAGCTGTTTCCCATCTCAATTGCTTAACTGACTGGGCTACAAACCATTGGTGTATGCAGTGTAGTTTTAGCCCTGTCGGTCACCCATCTTGTCTGGGCTGTAAACCAACAGTAGGTAGATCACAGAGCTGAAGAGTGCTAGTCCTTCTGTAAAGTATATGGGCAAAATCCTCATGTCATTTTTACTCCTTATTTGAGATCAAAAAGTGCAGAAGTCATTGGGAGGCCTCCTGATTAAGGACTTCAGGGTTTGGCCCAAGAAGATGTGGGTGATGTTTAAATAGGTATGATTAAGGAACAGGGACATATCCTCGGAATTGGGCCCTGCGTGGGCAGAGATATTTCAGGCCATTACCCTCAGCCAGTTGATAAGTTCTAGTAAATACTCTAATGTTACTGCAATTAGAATTTAAGCATATGGGAAAACACTTGAGGAAAAGATGCAAAGAGACCGATTAGATAGCGGAGCTGGGTTACAGCTGCAGAGTTCTAATTCAGATCCTGATTCTGAACCCCCACCAAACTTTGGGCATATTTGGATTGGAAATTTTAGTCAGTCTTCTGGCAACATGCAGCCAGATTTTTGAGTGCTCACCCTCCACGACCGGGGCCCAATTTTCAAAAGCGGTGAGCACCCAAGAACTCCCATTGTAACATTTATGGCCAGATTCTCAAAGAAGCTCAGCACCCAACATTCTGAGCACTTTTGAAAATCTGGCCCGGGTTGTGCTGTGCTGTGCCCTTCTGAAAATCTTGCCTAAAAGGGCCAATTGTAAATTTCAGATCTGGAATCTGAACTCTGCACCTAGAGTTCAGGCGTGTTTGGACTGAGTGTTTGGATCAAATTAATCTAATGACGCATTTGTTTAGTTGGCTGGAAAATGCCAGTGTTCTACGAGTTAAGTGTAAAAAATAATGTGGAAGGATATTATTTGTTTACAGAATCTCTTGGTCTGAATACAACTTAGAGTGTCTTCAGCTTCTAGACCCAGTGAACTTTTCTTTTAGTGACTATTTTATTTTTATAATTAGCCCTAAAAGGGAACATCTTGTTTCACATAAGCAGGAGACCTGTTTTCCTTTTGTTGCTGCCTTCCTTGGCATGTGCTGGGAGATTTTCTGTTCATTTGGCAGGCAGTTTGCACTTTACTCTCATTACAGTATCGTGTATGAGGAAACAAATGGTATAATTGAAACTGAATGAGTTTTGCATAGGTCGACTCTCACTATAAATGTGTGCTATATTGTGCATGAACAATTTTATTAGTTTCACCTGTGTAGATTAATCATTGTACCAAATGGCTATATGAGTTACTTATTGTTTTATTATGAGGTAGATCATCTGTACATCAATGTGGCAGAGTTCTTATTTGCATGAGAAATAAGTCAAGCCAAAATGCCAGATCTGAACACTCCTACTCATTGGAGAAGTTTGGATCCAGATTCAGGCTTTATGACTGGCCCCTAGTTCTATAATGGAGCGAACCAAACTCCCCAATCAACACACCTCTGAAATTTGGAAAAGTTGAGATCCCATTCCAAATATTGTGGCTTTCACAGTGGAGAGCTTGACGTATGGCGCTACTGTCCTTAAAAGGTTTTGAGGTTCAGATTTGGTCTGATTTGGCATCCAAAAGTTTTCAGGCATCTGCCTGTCTGTCCATATTGATAATCAATTGTAGCTGTAGGATGCCTGTTAGCATGGTAACTCTACTTATCTGAAGTTTTAAACATACCTGAATCCTCCTTGGCCTCTTTCTGTGGGAAATCTGTCGAGAGCAAGTTTGTGAAATCTTGTATAAGATTCACAGCACTTCCTGGCCTGGGATAGAGTGGACATTGACTTTCTTGGTATTTCTGTATCTGTTTAAAACTGTGCTAAGTGAAGCTGTTTTCCCAACAGATCTGGCTCTCCACTAGTGCAGACTGGACTAAAATGTTTAGCTTTCAAAGAGAGATTTAGATAGAGAATGCATTACTCTTAAAATTCTACAGCTTCCATTGGGATGCTGTTTGAAAACCCAAGACAGCTGTGATTTTTTTTAATCTAGCGTACTTCATTCACAACGGGCAATCTCACAATGGGTGAGATCCTCAGCTGATGTCAACTGGCCTACCTCCATTGAAGTCAATAGAACTATACTGATGTGGCCCTAAAATTTTAGGGTCATTTTCCATGCAAAATGTATCCTAAAAATCTCTTTATAGAGTTAGGCCCCAATCCTGTAAAGACTTCCTTTAAACACGTGAGCAGTCCCATAGATGTCCATGGGCCTGCTCATGTGCTGACAGCATTTGCAGGATTGGTTAGTTCTTTAATACAAGGCAGGAACTGGACGGCTCAGTGGAACTTTCCGTTGGGTCAATAGTTTGAATCCAGCCCACCTTACTCGTGGCTGAAAATTATCACCAGCTGATGGCCTACATGAAAGATTGGAATTTTGAATGTTCATCAATTCAAGTTTTAGAAACATAGAAATTGACCATTTTTAGCATTTTTAGATTAACATTTACATTATTTTAACTGTAAGTGCTTTGGGGCAGGGACCATCTGTTTTTTATATGTGTCTATGAGTGCAACAGGGCCTCGATGCTGGATTGGGGCCTCTTGGTGCTGCTGTGATAGAAATAATAAACTATATTTAAATAGTTTGGTGGTCCCAGTCTAGTGACAGGAGTCATAAAAGCCAGCTCTGAGCTCTTGACAAAGATGCCAGGTGTTGACTGGGCATGAAAATTTTGAACTATACCTCCCAACATTTCAGGTGGCTAAAACAGGACACGACACCAATCGGGTTTGGCCCATTTGCTTCTCTGTAGATGGAGAAGAAGGGCAAATGGGCAAATTGGACTGGCACTGCAACCTGGTGCACAGGATGGGAGTGCCACTCAACTTTGGCCCAGCTGCCCCTCCGTAGACAGAGTCTAAGGGGTGTCCGGGCCAAACATGCATGTGCTGTGACGCTGGGTGCCAGGTTGCAATGCCACTTGGTTTGGGAGCTCTCTCAAACAAGATCCCAGGGCAAACTGACCACTTTGTCCCCTCAGGCAGCAATTGGGACAGGATGGGGTCAAAGTGGGACTGTTGGGAAGTCTGCTGTGAGCTACCTTCTCAGTCCTATAGGTGATTCCTTTCCATCACGGTTAAGTCACATTGGCAGGCCGGATGGGTAGCTTTCTGCTTCCATGGCCTGTTCTGTGGATAAATAAAGGACTTAAGTCACCAGGGCTGCGAGCCCGACGGCTTTCGTAGCACTAAATTCACACACACAGACAGAACAACCAATAATGCAAGACCGTGTCAGGCATTTCAGAAAGCAGCAATTTAGGGTATTTTTAAAGAGTGAAAATCTCTAGGTCCAAGGTCTGGATGCATTTAAATGCTGTGGAATGCCTATTATCTACCCTAAAGAGCAGAATGAAGTCTGGATATTGTGGACACAAATGCTGTTGGCACAAGCTAAAAATGTGCATGTGAGCGCCTTTCTAAATACCCGATAATCCCCCAGGGCCAAGTGAAGATTAGGTCTCTCTCCCGAACAAAGAGGGAGTTCATTTTCTCAAAGATCCCTCAGCCAAAGCCAAATTTAGCGAGGAATCTATTTCCCCCAAATGAATGAAAATCCCTCATTCTGTTCTCTGCTTGCAAACAGGTATAGAGGTGAAGCATCTTTATTTCCGTGTGTGTTTGTGTGTGTGTGTGTGTGTGTGTGTGCACACGGACAGAGCGTAGGGGATTGGGGTCAGATCAACTAAAATAGATCCAATCTAACACTAAAAAAAAAAAATGCTAGAAACCTTTGAGATTAAATAATATTGCATGATCAAAATCCAGCCACTTCTCTCCACAGCCCTTCCCCCTGCAGAGCTGAAGGTCAATGTGCATTTCTCTGCCTTCGCTCTGCAGGGTGACTGTGGTGGTTCTTTTTCACAGAAGTCTAGTTTCTGGTTGTTTAAAAGAAACCACCTCGCTGGGAGAGACACGTAATTCATTTCAGCTGGCTTCTCCTTCTCTCTTGTTTCTTCTTGCATTGCAATGCCGTGCGCTCTGCACTGCCAGCAAGGAACCCTTAGGATAAATGCAACAGATTCTTCAATCTGAGACTTTATTATTTAGGAATTCCCATATCAGCGTAGCCCAGTGACCTCTAATCTTTTAATCTGTCTCCAGTGGTGGCCTACACATTGAGAGAGGCATAATCTCTGTCCCTGTCCCCCATAATTCACCAAACTGTGCTCTCCAGTTCTCTAGAGATTTCTCTTCTTGACTCTAGCCAGTGATCATCTTATGCCCTGCCTAGCGTGAGGATCCTTAACCCCTGTAATTCTGTCCTTGCGAATGTAACTGCAGATGCGACTGTGATTTATACAAATCTCTCTTTTTTTTTTTAAATATTCCTGTTTTGAGGGGGATGGATCTTAAGAAGGATTTTTTTCTTCAGCTCCTCCCATCTTCCCACAGGCTCCCCCGCCTCCAGCTGACCGCCAAATGCTCCGCTCAACGCTTTTCTGAACGTGCATATCAGCATCTGAGCACAAGAGCATATCATTGCTATTTCTAGTTTGGCCACAGGCCACGCTGCATAGTGACTTGAGGGACTCCTTAACCCCTGGAGCTGATGTGCAGGGATCTAGGGCAGAGTTAGCACAGTGTATTGAACTCACAGACCCTGCCAGCACAGCAGATTGAATCCAAGGCTACACTTATACAGACATTGCCGTTATCAGCTAAGCCACACGCACAGCATCCAGAATAGAACTCAGGATCCTGTGCTCTCAAACCACAGGACACGACCACTTAAACTTAAGGAGATTCTCTGTTGCCTGTGCCAGCAGTATGGATTATGTGCTATTTCGGGACCAGCTGCAGCAGGAACAAAATGATAGATACTTGAGCAGCGCTGTCTTCCCACCCAGTGGAGCGCAGTGATACCTACAACATGCATGCTGGGGAGCGAGAGATCGGTTAGGGACTATAGGGTTAGCCCTTCATTTAAATATTGTCAATCATGAAAACGGTCAGGAATAGTGTAGAAGAGGAAGAATCATAGTATATCAGGTTGGAAGGGACCTCAGGAGGTCATCTAGTCCAACCCCCTGCTCAAAGCAGGACCAATCCCCAACTAAATCATCCCATTTGTCAAGCCTGACCTTAAAAACCTCTAAGGAAGGAGATTCCACCACCTCCCTAGGTAACCCATTCCAGTGCTTCACCACCCTCCTAGTGAAAAAGTTTTTCCTAATATCCAACCTAAACCTCCCCCACTGCAACTTGAGACCATTGCTCCTTGTTCTGTCAATTCCACTTTCCAGGACAGAGGATTTTCATCTTGGGGACATTTTCATTCACAGGGGGAAATAAATGTTTCACTAGCTGACAACTGTCCCTTTGAGAGCTGGCCTCACGCCTGCAATATGAGGTATCAGAATTCAAGCCAAAAGACTGCCCTTATCTCACTGGCTGAGCCCAGCGCTGCTGGGGCAGGGATTTCAGGACAATGTGTGACATTATGTAACAGCAACCCAGCACCACAGGGCATGATAAGGATAGAAAGGGAGCCTTAACCCCTTCAGTTCCTTCCTCTGGCGGACATGTCAGATGGGAGTGTTGTTTTCCTGTTTGTAGTCAGATCATTTAATGTTTCAGTGTTTGGGGTTTTTCAATTAGAATATACAAGAAAATGCCCGAATAGCTCAGTGGAACTGCAGAGGACAAATTTTTGTTACTACTCACATGGCCGATTGCTGCCTTCACTTTCCACCCAGTGTAAGAAGTTCCAGCCTTTGTGCAAATTTTTGGAGTGAAATGTAAACCTGGCATGATACCGTTTATCGTAACAGTATCGTCAACCCCAAACATTAAAAATAAACGTGTCAGGCCCCCAAAATTATGAAATTGGCTTAAAAATAATTACATTTGAAAAATTAATAAACAGAATCGCTTTATTTGCCTATTGGTTTTTGAACCCTTAGAGATCTCGTTTTCAAACTTGTTTCTGTGACTATAATACCTGGAAACTTCCTCCTTTCTTTTTTAAACAAAACCCAGGATTTTCTTGTAATCAGTTGACTCCGGGAGCTGGGGATTTAAGGAAAATAATATAGAGCACAAAGTTCACAATAGAATTGCGAGAGTTGGGAACCCTCAATACTTGGGGGTATTGAGATCCAAGGGTTTGGTTGAGGTCCACTCTAATCTAAAAACAATGGACAGACCCAAACATGGTACAGAATGTTAGCAGTGAAATTCTGGAAGTGGATACAGGGAGTGTTGGAGGAAATCATTTGGACAAAAGCAATGGAAGGACAGCAAGCACAGAGGGCCAACAGAAAGTGTTCAGAGAGAAATAAATGTGTTTCCAAGAATTATGTATAATGTCTGGCAATAAAATACACAGACACACTAAAACTACATTAAAGAAATAGATATAAGAGAGAGAGAGAGATGGAAAATATCGGGTACACAAAAGGACCGGAGAGAATGCAGGATGGAATGCAGAGATTGTAAATAATGATAAAGAAAGCAAAAAAGATGGGAACGAAAGGCAAAGTGCCCGTGAGGTTAAGATAAATAATAAGAAATGTTTCAAGTATGTAGGTAACAAGAGGTCAGTGCAGGACACAGACAAGCCTTTAGGAGGAGGTCAGAGTAATTTATGGTCAGAAGAGGTGGATGTTACTAAAACATGCAATGAATTCTCCAAAAAGGAAGGTCTGATGGTGGAGGTAAAGGGAGGATGAAAGATATCAAATGCTCGAAACAGACTACATGTTCTGGGGGAGTTGATAAAGGGCTATTATGAATCTGAGGCCACACAAGATCCATCTCAGAAATCTAAAGGAGGTGGTAAAAGATGGGGAAACCTTTAAGCATTGTTTAGAAAAGAGGCAGTGAGTGATGGACTGCAGAGATAGTGCAATACTTACAAAGAGAAACTTGCCTTAATGGAGGTGGTCTTCTAATAAAATTGGAGCCTTGGTCCTCAGTGGACCAAGGTCTTCAATTGGGATGGCATAGCTCCATTGACTTTACTGGAGCTATACTGATTTATACCACCTGAGTATCTGGCCCAGTACACTGGGGATACTAAAGTGTCAGTCGCTTAAAACAGAAGATTGCCTAATAAGGTTGATTTCTTATAAAGATTTTAGTGTAATTTATGAAGGGTCTAATGAATGACCAAAAAAGGGTAGACATGTCAGCTTTAATTTTAAAAAAGCACTACAGATTCTGACACCTTAGTCATGATGAATAATATCTTATTCCACAAATAGCTCATTGGGTGACATTCTGTCCCCATTGAAGTCAATGGCAAAACTCCCATCGACTTCAGTGGGGCCAGGGTTTTATCGAATAAGACGATTTGTGGAGTGAGGGTGTTAAATCTATTTTTCATTGAGAAACCCTATAGCTATTTGAGAAAGGGGAAAGAAATGGATGAGGGAAACCAGTGTTCTAAAGCAGGGGTGGGCAAACTTTTTGGCCTGAGGGCCACATCGGGTTTCTGAAATTGTATGGAGGGCCGGTTAGGGGAGGTTGTGCCTCCCCAAACAGCCAGGCATGGCCCGGTCCCCATCCGACCACCCCTGCTTCTTGCAGTAGTTTGCCCACCTTCTGTTCTAAAGAGATTACAACAAAGATGGCTCCAAAACCTAGGTCTGTATTCTGTAGTAAAGGAGATAAAGAGGGATATTCCCTCTTCAATACATTCCAATTAGCCATCCTTGAAGTATACAAAATTCTTAAAGGTTTAATGCCACAAGACAGTATCCCTTATTTTTATATATATATAGTATTCCAATATTCCACAGAAATGACCCAAACTCCTTCAGTATTGCTAATGCAAGGGGTAGTGTTTTGTATTATTAAGGCAAAATTAGGCTCCTAAACTTTGTTTTAGCTCCTAAATAAGTGACCTGATTTTCAAAAGTGCTGAGAACCCTGAAGTCAGTTGGAGCTGCTGGGCGCTCAGAACTTTTGAAGATCAGGTTACTTACTTATGTACTTAATAATGGATTTAGGAGACTAACTTCAGACTCCTAATTTTAGAAATCTTGGCTTTAATGTATAAGACTGCCGTATTCTTTTGCTAATGGCTGAGCAAGTATTAAGTGAGGAGCAAAAGGGCCATACACCTAAGCTAAGGAAAGGCTGGACAGAATGTCTTTGTACAGCGAGTAGTTAACTTGTGCAGCATTAAATACCAAAGGCACAATGGGAGCAGCCAGTATACATAACATCTAACAGTTCGACAAGAACTTTGCAGAAAAGAAAATATTTTGGGTGCAGCTGCTAACTTCAAGTGGGGGTAGAGGGATGTTACATAGACCCAGCTAGCCTTTAGAAACAGTGTTATATCTGGGTGACAGAAAAGGGACAACTGCGGGATTGTGCTTTTCCAAGATGGTCACTGTGGTTTGTTTTTTTAAACTATGTAACTGTGAGGCTGTTTTCTGGGTACTGCAATTTAAGTGGAAGGGAGACCGCTAGTCTGTCTGCGAGGGCACTCCCAGGGAGGGAAATGGACCCTGCTCCCTTGTGGAGATTTCATATTGTCCAAAAAAAGTTGCTGTAAAGAAGGTGAGAAAGCAACTTGTGGGCCTTGAGCTGAGCAATGACAGTCAAGGCACAAAGTATTTCGCTGATTTATTCCCTGCACTGAGGTAACTATTTCCATTGTAAACTGGAAAAGGGAAGAAAAGCCAGGTATCATGTTTGTAAAGAGCCTTCCTAGAGAGTGAACGTACACCGAGTAACTGGCAGGGTCGCTGGATTCAGTGCGGTGTCGAGGATTGCTATGGGATTGCAGTGCTGTGGGAAGTTTCCATCTTTCAGGGGACATGTCAAGCCAAGGCCTGACATGTAAAGATTCTGTAGCACCTTTTGTAAGAGTAGGTGTGTTAACCCTACTGTCCATTTAGCTAGCAATTGTCTGCCTGTCTACAATTCCCCCTGCATATTCACCTGGGCAAGATATTCTTCTTCATGTCCTGTCCTAAAAGGTCATGGGGTGTTACTGTACGCTGTCGCTGTGCTCCATCTCAGAGGCATCTGCATTTTAGTGATAGAATGATCCCTATATCTTAGGTACTTCGCAGCAGTTGTGAGGTTTAATTCATTGTGTTATTTATTAACTGTTTGATTATCACATGGGATGTTTTTGTCTTTTATCATTTTTCTATCAGCCATGGGTGAATGCTTTTCATGAAGCGATCATTCTATATCTGACCTCCTGCTCAGTCCTCCTGCGCAAAAGAAATCAGCACAACACCTTCAAAAGATGAGCCTGGGAGCTTAAATTCATATCTTTGCTAGACACTAAAAATCATGGTTTAATAAAGACACTGGATTTATGGCTTATTAGGACAGTCTGTCACCCACTAATCCCCATTTTTTGTCCTGTGACTGCAGAGGTGTTAATGGGCCACTTCACCTTGAATAATCTCTTAGAATATGTGTTAACTACTTATGCTAAACAATCTGTACCAGCTTGTATGTAGCTTTGACACACTTTCTGGAACCGGAAGAGCTCTCTTTCACCAACAGAAGTCAGTCCAAAGAAGATATTACCTCACCCACCTTGTCTCGGATTATCTTTCAGTATTTCAGTGGGTTTGTAATACCAAATGCAGCCCAGCACATGATAGCGTTCAAAGAGTGCAAGGCCCGATAAATCTCTCTTGTGTTTCCTTCAGTAACAACCCCAGATCCTGTGCAGGAACTAACTACTTTTTCTTGTCTCTGTGAAGTAAATACAACAACTGGGTATTAGGAGGAACACTCCAGATGTGCACCACTTAGCTGCTGATCTGTAAATTGGGCCACAGGTGAATACATATGGGAATACATTGGAAGTGACCAGAAAAGGACTATGGGCATAACAGCAGTGGGAATCTGTAGTGTCTTTTGCTTTTCCAACATGTTTTTAATACCATTAAAAAAAAATACCACGGTGCTTCTGTTACAGTGGTGAGGAGAGCATGTGCTCCTCAGACCTTTATGGCTGCTAGCTACTTACTCTCCTTCCCCTCGGCAGTTAGATGCCCAATAGTCACTGTAACGGTTTCTCAGTCCCCCATCTTTCTCTTTTCCATGATTTCTGAGGAGATAAGTGGAAGGGAGAGGAGGGGAAGGGCTCAACTCAGAGCTGAATCTGAGCTGCATTAGTGCAGATATTGTGTAGACTGGGAGAACTGATGTCTGCCATTTAGGAGAAGCGTGATGGGTTTGGTCACAGAGACCCCCTTGGGACTGTCACCTGCCGTGCTGAGATGACCTCTGAGACCGTTTTCCCTGCCAGCTTGGGACTCCAGAACCCTGCCTTGTTGAGCCAGACACACTAGCCTGCTGCAACACAGACTCAGGTCTGGTCCACGCCCCCAAAGCTACAGACTTTAACCAAAAACTGCTCAGTAGGTCACCTATTTCCAGCACCCAGACATCCAGCTCCCAATGGGATCCAAACTCCAAATAAATCCATTTTACTCTGTAAAAAGCTTATACAGGGTAAACTCATAAATTGTCCAACCTCTATATCACTGATAGAGAGATATGTACAGCTGTTTGCTCCCTCCAAGGTATTAATCACTTACTCCGGGTTCAATAATAAACAAAAGTGCTTTTATTAAGAATAAAAAGTAGGATTTAAGTGATTTCAAGTAATAACAGACAGAACAAAGTAAGTCACCAAGCAAAATAAAGCAAAAACATGCAAGGCTAAGCCTAATACATTAAGAAACTGTTTACAGGTAAAATATCACCCTCAGAGACGTTCCAATAACCTTCTTTCACAGATTAGACTCCTTCCTAGTCTGGGCCCAATCCATTCCTCTGGTAGGGTCCTTGTTAGTTCCAGCAGACATCTTAGATGAAAAACAGGTGTTCTCATGACTGGCCGCCCCCTTTGTTCTCTTTCACCCCCTTTTATAGCTTTGGCACAAGGCAGGAATCTCTCTGGGGCCCCCCCTCCTTCTAAATGGAAAAGTACCAGATTTAAGATGGATTTCATTATCAGGTGACATGGTGACACCTCATTCTTCATTACCCACCAGCTGGCCCACATCTACACAGGAACATCCACAACCAATTGTCCTAGTCAATGGGAGCCATCAAGATTCTAAACCGCCATTAATGACCCACACTTTGCATAATTACAATAGGACCTCAGAGTTATACTTCATATTTCCAGCTTCCAATACAAGAATGATACATGCATACAAATAGGATGACCACACTCAGTAGATTATAAGCTTTGTAATGATACCTTACAAGAGACCTTTTGCCTAAAGCATATTCCAGTGACACCATATTCATGTTCATAAGCATGTTTTCATAAAGCATATGGAGTGCAACGTCACAAGAAGAATGGGAAGTTAGATTACCGAGGAGCACCTGTTGGTGTTTCCGAAAAGTTCGGTGCTGATCCTTCCATTTCTGGGCCACGTACTGGACACTAGGAATACATTTACTTCTAACTCCCAGAATGGGTTGCTGCCGAATGTTCCTGCTGTAGTTATTGAGTATTTCTTGTTTACACTAAGCCGTATGTGTACACTGCTAAATGCTGGGCACAGGCTAGTGTGGGTAACAACGGCAGTGAAGACAGCGCAGGCCCCAGGGTGGGCTAGTGAGAAGGATATGTCCCCAGAGCCCGTGCTGGGTCATGCATTGGCTTCACTGCTACTGTTACCTGGGCTAGCTGGATTCACGTTAGCTTGGGTAGGCTATTGCTAAACTCACTCTCCACCAATCGGGCAGTGCGAGGAGGGGAACTTCAAGTGGCATAAATTAGTTACACTCACTTTAAGGCCCCTTTACGCTACCAGAGGGGCATAAAGTGTAACTGAGAATCAGGCCCTGAGTAGTGATGTCAGAATTTGCCCCAGAGCTAAGGACAAGTGCATGTCCTGAGAATCTTAACATTTCAATCGGATCCCGCTGTCTCCCCAGCATGAGACAGCTCGTTATGCCAGGGTCACGCTTCCCCTGTGCCATAGAGTGAAGATGAGCTGATGGTTGGTCACTGTTTCCATGTGTTGACTAATGGAGGATTAGAAATAAAATTGCTACTTCTCTGTATCCACTCCGCACGGTTGTGTCAGGCCAAAACTGCAGCCGATGGGCCACATCCTGACCCTGCTGCTGCATGGGGAGGAACCTGGCCACAACCCCACAGCCTGGCCAGTATGAGCACCCAGGGATGCTAAGCAGTTCCTGGGGGAACTGGCTTCCTGGGCAGCAGCTGAAGAGCTATTCTGCAGCCAGGCAGCCCCATTCACTCCCACGGAAGAAGCGACTGGTGCTCGGAGGGATGTTGGGTGGAAGTGGTGCTCTCTCTTCTCCAGTATTGCCACTTGCCAGCTCTCATAACTTGAGCATGAGTTTTGCGATATTTGGAGTTTTTCTTAAAGCCCCAGCTCCTGGAGTCATGTGATTGTAGGAGACTCCCAGCTTTCATTAATAAACACAGAGTACATTTCTGTTCTCATGGTTGCCAAGAAAGGCTTGAAACCTTGGCCTGACTGCCTCCTGAAGTCTCCAACCCCACCAGGCAAATGAAAAGAACCCAAAATGGGTCATTCTTAAATTCCATATATTTTAAGCCTGTCTCATGGAGCGAGGGAAGGCTCACTCGTGGTTTTTGGCTGGCCATACTGCTTCTCTACCAGTGCAAGGCTCTCCTCTGCAGAATTACAGGACCTAGGATTTGGCCTAGTATCAGTGCAATAGTATAGCTGTATATCCTGCTTTGTACTAGTGATAGCAAACCGCCAAAGGGACCAAATCCCTACATTTTGTGTGTGTCCAAAGCTACTGAAATCAGTGGGAATTTTGAGTACACAAAGAATGCAGGGTCAAGCTCCTCATTTGGAGACAAGTTACCAATCAGCGTCCATCAGCTGAGGGCTTTTCTGATCTGCTGAGGTCTGCCAAAGGGTGCTGGAAATCTTGCAAGAATAGATTTCTCAGATGCTTCCATGTGCTCACTTGTAACAAAGATCCCCCCAAGAGCGGCTCTGTCTAGAAACAAGTAGAGCAGATGTGTAAGCTCTGCAGGGTTGGGGCCATTTCTTTGCTGTATGTTTGCAAAGAGCTTGGCATTTGGGGGCCCTGTTGTCACGGATCCACAGGTCTGGTCCCTGGGAGAGCTCCTTCAGTGCGTCAGCCCCCTTAGGGTCACACTCTCTCACTGGGGTAAACCCCGTGGCTTCACAGTCTCCTGGGACTGAAACTCAGAGCCTTCTGCACACCTGCTTTATGCCATGAGCTCCCTGCTGCAAGTCCACCTGGATTGGACCCCGGAGGGAGACTTACACACCTAAAGGGAGCAATGCACCCCCAGTTTCCTTTATCTGGAGTGACTCCCAGACAGCGCTGTAAAAGCAGAAGGGCGTATTAGATGTCTGGAACGCAGCGTCGAAAGTCCTTGGTTATCACAGAGAGCAGAGAGTTACAGCATAGGCCATCTGGGTCAGTTCAGAGCCCAGAGCTCTCCTCTGACCCTTTCTTAGTCCCAGTCCAGAAGCTTTTCCTGCTTCCAGCAACCCACCCTTAACAACCCCCCAGCCCCTCCTCAGTCCTTTGTCCTTGTTCCCAGGCAAACATTGTCACCTGGCCCTCCTCCTAGCCCTTTGTTCTCCAGCTGCTCAAACCAGTCTGGCTTTCTGCGGAGGGGTGGATCTTTCATAGTTGTTATTTGCTAGGTACCAAAAGTCCGAGCAATTGTCTTCCGAGACTCTTCATAGCATGGGGTCAGGCCCAGACAGCCATACCTGGAGCTCTGCAAAGGGTACACAACCTTTTCCCCCCACCCAGTTAACCATGCAGCACGTGGGGGAAACTGAGGCACACAGAGTATTCATACAAAACATGATGAAGAATTCTCACTTCATCACATCTGTCCTCTAGGCACTCCTGCAATATAAGCAATAATATTTATTTTTTCAAAAAAGAGGTTACGTTTAATCTTATCGAGACCAGTTCTCTCCTCTCTGCTCTATCCTGCACTGAAATATTCTTCTCCCACACAGGCGTACATCAGGAGTAATAGTAACTATATTGATGAAACTGGTGCGAGAGGAGAAGTGGAGCCATTGGCTTCAGTGGCATGTCACTGGTGTAACACGAGAAATTTGGCTCCCAGTATTCATGCAGGCTTCTTCCTGAGAGAAATCTGGTTAGCTTTATACAGAGGGAGATCTATTTTGTTCGGCATTAGTCAATCAGTTTGTATTGTTTTGTATGTGCATCGAGCAACTGTGAGGAGGGCCCACTGTCTGAGTTGCTAAATAACGCCCCCTTACTCATACCTATGAGGTTCCCCAGAGGTTTATTCAGAGGGGAGTAGGACACGGTCACACTGGGTGAGAGGTAAAGTAGAGTGAGATTTGGTTTAAAAAAAAGGCAGCTACGGCAGGATTTGGGGTAAAACACAGACACAGATAAGCAGACGGAGGAAGGAGGCCATTCTGTCTAGTTCTGGACCAATGAAATTCCCCAATCTAGGTGAAAGTGCTGCTGTTTCCCTGGTATATCTCATCTGCAATGTGAGACTTAAAATTCTTGCCTGACACGTGGGGGGCTTGCAGGGGAGAGGGGCTTGGAGGGGGAGGATTTAAATGGATACAAAGAAGGCTGGCCTCTCACAGGAATGGAATCTAAGCCATCCGAAATATCTAAAGCCTCCTATGTTGGCATGTGCTCTCAGACCGAAGCCTATTAAACGTAGAACAAGGGACAATTACTCCCCATCTTAGTCTGCAGCTCTCCTCAGGGCTAGGCAGGAGGGAAAGAAAGACAGGGAAAGAACATGCGTCTCACACAGATTTTTATGCAGTGTTTTCCTTACATTAGCAGAGAGGTGACTGTCAACCAGACCCACATTTGACTGTGAAAATTAGAGTCATTAAGAACACCCAGTGTTTCAAGAGATTTTATTTTCTATGCTAAAAGAATAGAAATAATTAATAATCATCTGTGTTGTTTTTGTTGGGGTGGGCTAGCCCTTTGTGTGTTAATCTAATGGGAAGAACGTTGAACTGTGGATAGACCTTTCTATCTCGCCATCGTTCCGGGTAGGTAGGACTTGTCTGCGGGCGTAAGATCAATGGTTTTGCTGTTAGCAAAGCGAGCCTGGAATACAGCCTTAAAACAAGAAGAACTAGTGCTCACCCAAGCTAAGTTCCTCAGCTCTGCAACGCAGCTCCTGCTCCTCTTACAGGAAAGAAGGATGTTCTTGTAGTTAAAGCGCTAGCCTCAGAGACAGGAGATCAGCGGTCAGTTCCTGGCTCTGTCACAGACTTCCAGTGTGACCTTGGGCCAGTCATTTAATGTCTTAAGGCCTCATCTGTAAATCGGGGATAACGTTTCCTTTCTCGTAACTTTTGTCTTGTCTGTATAGACCAGGGGTGGGCAAACTTTTTGGCCTGAGGGCCACATCTGGGAATAGAAATTGTATGGTGGCCCATGAATGTTGACAAAATTGGGGTTGGGGTTTGGGAGGGGGTTTGGGCTCTGGTTGGGGGTGCGGGCTCTGGGGTGGGGCCAGAAATGAGTTCAGGGTGTGGGAGGGGCTCCAGGCTGGGATGAGGGATTGGGATGGGTTCCAGCTGGGGGGTGCAGGCTCTGGGGTGGGGCTGGGGATAAGGTGTTTGGGGTGTAGGAGGGTGCTCTGGGCTGGGACTGAGGGGTTTGGAGGGTGGGAGGGGGATCAGGGCTGGGGCTAAGGCAGGGGTGCAGGCCCCGAGCGGCGCTTATCTCAAGCGGCTCCTGGAAGCAGTGGCATGTCCCTTCTCCGGCTCCTACGGGGAGGCGCAGCCAGGCGGCTCTGCACGCTGCCCCGACCGCAGGCACCGCCCCTGCAGCTCCCATTGGAGCACCAGAGGGGGCCATTGGAGCGTGTAGGAGCCAGAGCAGGACCATGCCGTGGCTTCTGGGAGCTGCATGGTGCGGCCCCCGACCCTGCACCCCAGCTGAAGCGGGGCAAGCCCCAGACCCCGCTCCCCAGCAGGAGCTCACATATCAGCTTAAAACGGTTGGTGGGCTGGATCCAGCCCGCAGGCCGTAGTTGGCCCACCACTGGTCTAGACTGTAAGATCTCAAAGGTCAAGGGCTGCCTTTTCCTATGTGTACGTTCAGGACCTGGCACAATGGCTGCCCCCTCTCACTATTAGCATTTGTACTTCTCAGTAGTTAATGCATGAACCTCTGGTCACCTTCTCCAGACCTGAGGATGAGCTCTGTGAAGTTCAGAAACTTGTCCCCTCCACCAGAGGTTGGCCTAATAAAACATATTACTTCACCCACTTTGCATCTCTCTCAATGCATTCTATATTTGATCCCGCTGTGGATTCTTCTCGATCAGTGACAATCTATGTTGATCTATTGCACAGTTGCTCCAAAACATTTAGGGAGGAGGGTTTTAATGACCAAACTCTGCCTCGCTATAACGGAGAGCAGAATTTCACCCTACGAATCCAGTTTTGGTGGTGATGTATCCTTTCATCTTTCCCATGGAGAAGAATAGGCACATCAATGGCTTTTAGCAGCTGTTTTCCATCAGACATTTTCCTTTGTGTGTGTTAAAAATGAGGCTTTGATGTAATACCCCCCCCCATCTACATATTTCTTTGATATTTTGAAAGTGATCTTAATGTATGTGTAAAGCAACAGAGAGTCCTGTGGCACCTTTAAGACTAACAGATGTATTGGAGCATAAGCTTTCGTGGGTGAATATCCACTTCGTCAGACGTATCATTAATGTATGTGTGTCTGTTTGTCTCAGGCACTCCATGAACTTTGACACTCCCTTGGTTTCTTTTGACAGGGACACATGTGTAGCAAAGGAACACACTGACCTGCCCACTTCCCACTCACTCAGTCCGGAGTGTATCCCCACTGACCTACAGCACAGCAAAACAGCATGGTCAGGAGGAGTTAAACCACGGCTGAAGAACAGGTGAGAGAGAAGATGGTTTTCCTCATGATTCTCTTCCCGCCCTCTACCTATTCCGGTTATTTATGTACTTTGAATTGCATTCTGGGACAGATCCTCAGCTGGGTCCATTGTCAAACACAACTTCCCTCGTCAGGGAGAAGCGTCAATTTATACCCGTGTAAGTGTCAAGTTTTTGAAGCGTCAGGAAGTGGGATTGTGTCAGAGTCATTAATTCACCTCACGCTTAGCCCTTCGCACACCTCCAGTGTAATGCCAGGGAAATAAACTCAATCTTGTGCCCTGAGCAAGGGACAACTTTGCTGTCGTTGATAACGTTTGTGTGGGGCTGTGCACAGAGTAGCTCAGAGTAGCTAGTCACTCTTGTTGCTGATATGCCCAAGGGGAGACTGGTTGACTTGGGTGTGCATTCCTTTCCTCTCCTTTATAGAACTTTGTCAGTCCTGGAGAAGACAATTAGAGAAGTAGGGCCAAATTCAGCTTTCCACTGCACTGGGGTAAATCTGGAGTAGCTCCATTGCTTTGGACCAAGGGATAGATGTGTAGAGGTATTGAGGCAGCTGAAGATTAGAGCTGTGCAAATAATGCATTTTTTGATTTGCTGGGAATTCTGAAAAATCAAGGAAAATTTTCAGTGAATTGAAAAGTGAAAAAAGAGTTCATTTCAGATTGAAAGAAGCATTTCATTTTTACAAAATCCAAATGTTTCCCTTTTATTTTGACCATTTTTAATTGTTTGTTTTTGTAAAACTAATGGAAATTTTGAAACAAAAGATTGTTTTGAACTGAAAATAAATCAATACGCTTTGAGAGTTCAAGTTTAGTACTTCCTGCTTGTAGATCTTTCATTCCCAACAGTAGTTACTTGAGAGAAGCATCACAGTTTAGTGCTTCATTGTGATATTTTCCCATCAGAGACAGTCACGGGGTTTTTATTACACAGAGAGTAGCATTTCAGGCTGTGTCTGCTACCTGTCTATATTGTGTATCAATGGTTGACACTTTGGTTCCAAACAGGAAGTAGCCTTAATGTAGAAGAATTTGAGAGTGGGAGGGAATATGCTGCAAGGCCTTAACCTTTGGCTGTGCCAGCAGGGGCAGCCCCACAACTCGTTTGCTTTCTGTAAACACATCCGAAATGATGAAGTGCTTTGGATCGCCGATTGTCTAAAGCGTTCTGTGAAATTCAGGATGGAAAATAAGTGTTTCCAGTCTTTGGGAAACTCCAGGATTCTAGGGCCAGATTCTTAGCTGCTGGAAATTGGGGTCTGTTGAAATCAGTGGAGCCGCACCTGTGTTCACCAGCTGAGGATCTGTCCTGGAGTTGGCATCGTTAACTATAGAATGCCTTGTAATTTTTGAGTACCGCCTGCCTGATTCTTTGTTGCCCAGCACTTTGTGGAGAGCAAAGTGAGTATAAAATGCTACTAGATCGTAATGATCTTGTTTTACAGCCACTCTGCACAAGCATGAATGGCTAGACAAGGTGCAAAGCAGTGAAGAATCAAGTCTAGAGAGTCCAGCTCCGCTACTCTCTTCAGGGATAGATGAGTGGTTTGAGCATTGGCCTGCTAAACCAAGGGTTGTGAGTTCAATCCTTGAGGGGGCCATTTAGGGATGGGGGGCAAAAATCTGAAAAATTGAAAGGTTTTGTATGAAAGAGGTGCTGACTCCTCAGTCATCTGAGCTATATTACATATTTGAGTCACGTTACATATATGGTCTGTATTTTCAGGTTTATTAGCCACTGCAAGCCACCAGAGGAGGCTAGTGGAGAATTACCGCTGTGCCGGGTAACTCTCTGTTGGTGTAAATCTGGTGGAGGTAGCTCTGCTCTCTCCCATCCCCAGGGGAAGGGGAAGGAGGGGCAGGGAGGGAAGGGATCATGTCACATCTGAGCTCATCTTTGCCTGCCCCTTCAGAGATGTAAGGTCCCTGAGGGACCTTAGGCCATTGACATAAGTTAAGCTGACCCTGGCAGCTTGAGCTTGCCCCAGGGTTGAATCAAGTAGCAGCAGCCGGCAGCTGCCCTGCTCTCCATTCTGTCCAGGCTGTGAGAGATTGAGACCATAGGGCCTGGAGACTGCTCTCACAAGCTCAGGGGCAAATCAGGAGAACTCAGTTGAAACTAGAGGGTCAGATCCCCTGTTGGCGTCGATCAACTTATCTGTGAGTTACCCCAGGGAAGGGTCAGAATCTATGTAGTATGTAAATGCGTACATACATATGTACATACACTGGTGTGGGGACAGCCAGGCCTTTTATGTGTGTAACGCCACTGAATTCAAGGGAGCTGCTTTTGATTTGCATCTGGGTAAATTGGAGGTGAATCAGGCACAGCAGTATGAATGTATAGCACAAAAAGAGTGGAATTCAGATACCCCATCTGAAACCATTATCCAAAACAGGATCATGTTCCTGGTGTCTGCTAATTACACTGCAAATCCCCTTTGCTATCTGCAGTTATTCACTGTCCCCATTGCATTGGGATAATCAGGCTTATAGTGTGACATATTTCCTGCCAGTCACCGGCTCCGTGCTGCTCATTATTGGAAATGAGCGAGAGTCGGAAAGCACATTCCATCCATTGTTTAGAAGTCTCTCCTGATGCGGTTGCTGCGTGTTTTCTAGCAGAGTGCGTAAGCATCTTAGTCGTTCTTGTTCTCTTGTCTTTTTTGAACTAATTATGTATTGACTGAAGAAGAACCAGAAAAATTGTTTGCATTAAACCTGTTGAGTCAGATCCTCAGTTGGCATAAATCAGCGTCGCTCTATGACTTCAACAGAGCTGTGCCGATTTATGCCAGCTGGGCCTGGGGGTCTGGCCCAGGGTCTTTTGTTTTGGCTTCACTTCAGGAGACTATAGTGGTAATGCTTGGGGAGACAGAAATAGCTGGAGTTTTCCCCTAAGACATAAGCTGAAAAGTATAAACGCCCTACAATACAATCAGGCACCCTTTCCGAATCTCTTCTTTCTTCCTCTTTTCCAGTAAAGGAAAGTACCGTGAAATTGTAGCAAGAACAGGGGAGAGGCTGTCTTTCAGACCCCTTCAGCCTTCATTCCAACCTTCCTGTTCTCTAGGTAACACCAGGCAAGACCAATTAATCGGTTCTGACTTCTACTTGCCTAAGCCACAGTCACGTGTGAACTGCGTGAATGTTCTGGCAATGCAACCCAACCAGTATGGCTTCCCTTCAAATTTCGGATCTGATACACCCTTTCATTTACTTTATATAGGGGGTTAAATAAATGCTACTGGTTGTTAAAAACTCTGCATTCAGAAAAGATTCCAGTAGGACACACTTGTTGGATCTAGTAATCAACGAGCATGTAGTTGTTCTACATCAGCTCTCATATTAACAGCTAAATCCTGCTCACTGTATTCAAGTGCGTTGTCCAGTTAATGTCAGCTGAAGTCAGTGGGACTCTTCCCTTGAGTAAGATGAGCCTTAAATCTAAGAGATATTGCCTGTTAGCTGCACTTTTTACTGAATGACAGTTAAGCATCAGGTAATTAGTTAGAGCATAATCCAGTTACCAGCTCTGGGTGACCTTCGGCAAGTCACTTCACCATGTATGCCTCAGTTTCCCTATCTGTAAAAGCTCACCGGATTTCAGAGCCTGGGCTCCGGCACGAGCAGGAATGCCTACACTGCTATTTTTAGCCCTGTAGCGCGAGCCTGAGTCAGTTGACCCAGGTTCTGAGACTCACTGCTGCGGGTGTTTTTTGCTGTGTAGACATACCTTTAGTTCACAGCAAGGTGGGGTGTAAATCTACCCCATGTTAGCCTGCTGTTCACTCATTGTCCCTGTGCACACGGCTGCTGCGCTCCAACGGTTTCCTAATGCAGTCGCGGAGTGACACCATGTTGAAACTGGACTAGATCAAACTCACTAGGGAACTTCCGGTACACTGCAGCAGGGTTCGCACAGGCCCTTAGTGCACAGCAGGCTAGTGTGAGGTCGATTTACACCCCAGCTTGCCACAAACTAAATGCTCGTCTAGACAAGCCCTAAGTAAATGTAAAGTGATTTCAGAGATGTGTTAAAGCTCCCACAACTAGTGCAATGTGACATGGCTATAAAGAGTCAACGTGGCACAACTCAGGTATCCTAAATGTAGCTTGGAAGGACGGTAAACAAATAGTATTTGTATGTATCAGCTAAAGGCCAAAAGTGAAACCTGTCTTAAGCACTGGGAATGGGGCAAGCAATACCAGTGGGACCAAACTGGTCCACGCTAGAACTCAGGTGATCTCAGCAGATAAATTTTATCCTTGATCTTTGACTAAAGATCAAACAAGCAAGAAATCTTGGGGACACTTCAAAATGATTTCCTCAGGCAGAGAGTTGTCTATTGGAAATGGTCCATAATGTACTTCTTAATATATTCTGAATTATTTAAAATTATTTGAATTATTTAAAAGCCAGTTTGCAGTATATTCACAAGACTCACCTAAACTGTGTGAAGTATGTCCTTTTTTAACTGGCGTACACTACTGTTAGTGGGAACATTGCCTGAGCATATGCAGAAGAATAAACATGTGTGCGTTCAGTTCTGTCCCATTTTTGCAAACCTTGTGGAGAGCTATGATTGGCCCTATGTTGATCTGGTGACATTTTGAGTAACGCTTCACTGACTTGAGTAATCTTTCTGGTGAGTTTTCATTATTCTTCAGTAATGTCTATTAAGGAACACAGCTTCCTCCCAACCTGGCACCAAAACTTCTTCGAAGAGTTCTGTGAGTCTAAACAAACAGAATCAGTAAAGAGGAATAAAGCTGAGGCTATTAAGGTTGATTTTCTCTCTAATTGACCTAGTCCGATGTGCTATTTTGAGAACCATGACTGCACCTTAATTATGAATGACGTCTCTTTGAGTGGATTGTGGCTTCACGCTGTAGAAATCCTAATAGGCTTTCTGAGTGTTTTAGTTTTCATTCACCTTCTGCTTAATAGCAAAGCACAAGGACTGTAATGAGGAGTATGGCCCGATATAAATATGAAGCAGGAAGTGCAATGCACTTGATTTATTTTCAGGCTCTGGGGACTGATTGTCATTTTGGTGGATGCACGTAGGACATATCCTTATTCTAATGATGCCCAGTATATTACTACAGTGAAATGTGACAAACTCTGAGACAGATCCTCAGCGGGTGTAAATCAGTCTAGCTCCATTGATGACAATGTTTTCATTATACAAATCCTTCTTCTCGGGTCTTTTTAACGTAGAGATTTTCTCTTGTGTATCTTAATTGCAGGCATGGGCCCTGATCCAGCAGGATAATCCTTGCTGGTTGCCCATTATACCCACCCATATGGACACAGGAGTCCATCCACATGGATTAGCTTTTACTGGGAAAATCTAGACTCACCAAAGGTTCTTTGATTCATATGTTAACCATGAGTTTGATGAACATCTGTACACCTGTAGCCTCAACTGCATACTGTGATCGACAAATGAAGATCACCTGACTGGTGTGCTGACAATGGTGACTTAGTTGGTAGTCAGTCAAACTCAGTGATTGGCCCTTTACTGTGCATTGATTCATGTTCTAAAAGACTGAATTACATCCCATTATTCCCTGCATGGATCAAATTAAATTAGTCAGCTGTAGACTTGGGTTCCTATGATACACCAGCTGATGAAGGGGCATTCCTTACAGAATCCTCCTCTTTAGCTTCAGCATCTTACTGAAACTTAGACATCAGTCTAAAGTTCTTCTTGTCTCCCATTATTATTGTCTGCCACTCTCCAGTAATATTTTCCCTTAAATTTTTTGGCTCTTGGGATGAAGCCCTCAACCAGCAGTGGAAGCTCCATAATCCACAGAAGCAAAGGGGTTAATGTTAAACGAATCCTTCAAAGCTCAAAACTTCTTAAAAACTAGTAGATCCATTTGGTTAATTTTATAGCTAATTTTATAGCTGCCTTGAGGGCTGTAACATGTTTCCATCTAGCACTAGGTAGGGGGGAAGCTGTTGACTGAATGCTTTCCGTGTGGTTTTGAAGCATATATTTGTAAGCCCCTCCTACCTTCAGATCCACAAAGTGAGTGCTACATTTAAGAGAAGGTAGACCACCCTGTTAGACGTTTGGCAGCCCTCTTGGCCTGCCCAGTCTTGTTGAAATGCTTATTACAACCACTTCTTGTCTTCAGAAGGACCTGATGGGGCTCTGTGGGTGATGCAGTATTATTTAAGTATGAGTTGGAGAAAGCATTTAATCTGAAGTTTCCACCCATGGCAGTGTACTGAATTAATGCACTAGCCTTTCATCTCTGCAGAGCTACCTTAGCTCATGAGTGAAGATGGGATTCGTGGTCTCATGCTAGACATTCACCCATATCTCAAAACCCTGTGTAATTTTGCTGAGTTGCCTTTCTCTGCTCAAGAGACACTTTGGACTGGAATAGCCAGAGCTATTGCAGGTCACTGAAATGCAACAGTGTGACATTGTTGAGAAATTTACCCAGTACTTTCTTATCCTGTGCCTGACTCTCGCTATTGCTGACAATCCTCCCATTTAATAAAGACTCAAAGCCATGAATCAGCAAGTACTTAAGCATGTGCTTAAGTTCTACCGACTTAAATGGGTCTCAAGCACAGTAATGAAGTCCATGCACTTAGGTGCCTGGCTGAATCAGGGGCTACATTCACATCAAAAAATTTTTGAAATCAAACTTAGATCCCCAGCAAGACCGTGCAGAGCACTTTGACAGGACCATGGATTGCAATGGGGTTTCCTGGGTGTAAAAAATAGCCCATATAAAAGATGGAGAAACCTATTAATTACTTGAGAGAGAGCCTGACATGTAAAGAGCTCCCTTTATTTAGGCTTGCAATGAAAATGGAGGTTTTACCCTGTAAGGCAGACCATTGTGTTTTCAGGTGAGAGATTACTCATTTAGTGTGGATTTGCTAAGCCATGTGCATGTGGTACCTTGGAAGGCAGTTGTTATGTATGGCCACTTTTGCAGTAACCACTTCTTAAACAACATGTCCCTTTTAGGTGAAATTAATTTTTATAGCCAAGTTCTAAACCCTGACAATAGACTCGGGGTAATTTTTCAGTGCTGGCCCTGGCATCCATTCTCTCCTCACTTTATTGATGTCATGTCGGGAACCCCTTGATGAACTATTGAGATGTGAGAATCGGGGGGATTCACTGGTGTGGTATAAGGATGTCTTTGTGCAGTCGAGATCCCATTATCCCTGTTCTTTTCATCTGATATTCACCCCAGCGCTGATATATACGTACGGCAACCTTTATACAACACAACTGCTCCACACTGGATAGGAATGGCACCAAAATGTACAGCTCCCCCAACCTGCTCATTTCCCCTCCAAAGGTCTTTGCAGTGTTTTGCAATGAAGCCCGTAGTGAAGCACTCCAAAGGAATTCTCATGGGGTTTTGCTAACAGTGTCATTTTTGTGTGTGGAGGAGGCTGCAGTTATTATTGGTGATATCATTGGAAAAGGAACTTTGGATTTTATTTTGGGTTCTACCATGAAGCATTTTTTCCCCAGTGGAAGTGGTCAGCAGTTTTCTTCCCCTCCTTGCTTTTTCTTGCATCGCATTGTGACACTCAGCAGTTAACTTCTTCTAGCATGGTGCGTTGTGGGATGCCTGCTACCCCTGGAACTTCAGTGTGGCTTTAATTGGTCACATTAGTAGAATGGTTGGCTGACGAAACTTCCCTAAAACTCAGTGCCCTGGAGTCAGATCAGACTGTACAACTGCAGCAGAAAATGAAGCTCCTGGGGAACTTTTATATCTAAAAAGAGGCTGAAAGAAGAACAGAGAGCACAGAGAAAGGGCTTTGTGCAAAGCACCTTCTCCATACGATGTTGATTTGGCCAGAGGGTTGCTATCAAAAATGCTGATGTTTGCTATAAGGTAATGTCTCTGTTTTGGAACTCATCTTGCTTTGTGTTTTAGTATTCTTTGGAGGTGAGCTTAGAGAATTAGGGTCCATATTCCCATTGTTCAGCACCTTGTGTAATCTTTGCACGTACCTTGCCCTGGTATAAGTTACTGCACAAGGTGAAAGGCAATGGAGAATCCAGCCCTGCTTAACTGACATTCTGATGAACTGCAGGTGCAAAGAAGTGTCTCCACAGCTCTGCTGCCTTGTTATATGTTCTGAAATTTATTTGTTGGGAGAACTCCCGAGATACTACAGAGCTATTTTCTCCCACTGAGGTCTGTGGGTCAGATTCTCAGCAGCTGTAAATCAGCATTGACTTCAGTGGAGCTACTCTGATTTAAGCCAGTTGAGGATCTGGCCCATACATACACGTTCAAAAACTTTGCATTTGGGGCATGTATTTTTCCTCCTCTCCTCCATATATTTTTCAGTGGTTTTCACTATCTATCTATCTATCTATCTATCTATCTATCTATCTATCTATCTATCTATCTATCTATCTATCTATCTATCACAGCACANATCTATCTATCTATCTATCTATCTATCTATCTATCTATCTATCTATCACAGCACACTGTTTACCACAATCCATAGCTTCAGGAGCTTTGTATAACTTCCTCACAACACTAGGAATTTCCCTAGTAAATCACTAGATATGTCAGACAGTGAATAAATTCCATGCTTGTTGTAAGTGAAGTCCTTAGGCATGATTTACAGTATCCATATCTTTGCACTATAAAATGAATAGGCATGTATAACAGTTGAGAAGCTAACTGTTCCTGACTAACCCAGACAGCTCCATAGTACAAGATAAACACTGAAATAAGAGTAATCTTCAACACACTGATAAAAGCAAGTGAATTTAAATTTCTCATTGTTGCCTTTTCCCATTGCTGTTTTTCTCTTTGTTTTTAAAGAGACCAAAAAGCTTTTTCCCAGGTATGCTTTATTTCTTTTCTCAAAGTTGGAGTTGGTTGGTGAGATTGCAGAGCCATTAGCCATTATTTTTGAAAACTCATGGCGATCCGGGGAGGTCCCAGATGACTGGAAAAAGGCTAATGTAGTGCCCATCTTTAAAAAAGGGAAGAAGGAGGATCCGGGGAACTACAGGCCAGTCAGCCTCACCTCAGTCCCTGGAAAAATCATGGAGCAGGTCCTCAAGGAATCAATTATGAAACATTTAGAGGAGAGGAAAGTGATCAGGAACAGTCAGCATGGATTCACCAAGGGGAAGTCGTGCCTGACTAACCTAATTGCCTTCTATGATGAGATAACTGGCTCTGTGGATGAGGGGAAAGCAGTGGATGTTATTCCTTGACTTTAGCAAAGCTTTTGATACGGTCTCCCACAGTATTCTTGCCGCCAAGTTAAAGACATATGGGCTGGATGAATGGACTGTAAGGTGGATAGAAAGCTGGCTAGATCGTCGGGCTCAACGGGTAGTGATCAATGGCTCCATGTCTAGTTGGCAGCCGGTTTCAAGCGGAGTGCCCCAAGGGTCGGTCCTGGGGCCGGTTTTGTTTAATATCTTTATTAATGATCTGGAGGATGGTGTGGACTGCACTCTCAGCAAGTTTGCAGATGACACTAAACTAGGAGGCGTGGTAGATACACTAGAGGGTAGGGATCGGATACAGAGGGACCTAGACAAATTAGAAGATTGGGCCAAAAAAAACCTGATGAGGTTCAACAAGGACAAGTGCAGAGTCCTGCACTTAGGACGGAAGAATCCCATGCACTGCTACAGACTAGGGACCGAATGGCTAGGTAGCAGTTCTGCAGAAAAAGACATAGGGGTCACAGTGGACGAGAAGCTGGATATGAGTCAACAGTGTGCTCTTGTTGCCAAGAAGGCTAACGGCATTTTGGGCTGTATAAGTAGGGGCATTGCCAGCAGATCGAGGGACGTGATCATTCCCCTTTATTCGACATTGGTGAGGCCTCATCTGGAATACTGTGTCCAGTTTTGGGCCCCACACTACAAGAAGGATGTGGAAAAATTGGAAAGAGTCCAGCGGAGGGCAACAAAAATGATTAGGGGTCTGGAGCACATGACTTATGAGGAGAGGCGAAGTGGGCTGTAGTCCACGAAAGCTTATGCTCTAATAAATTTGTTAGTCTCTAAGGTGCCACAAGTACTCCTGTTCTTCTTTTTACGGATACAGACTAACACGGCTGTTACTCTGAAACTTGAGGGAACTGGGATTGTTTAGTCTCCAGAAGAGAAGAATGAGGGGGGATTTGATAGCAGCCTTCAACTACCTGAAGGGGGGTTCCAAAGAGGATGGAGCTCGGCTGTTCTCAGTGGTGGCAGACGACAGAACAAGGAGCAATGGTCTCAAGTTGCAGTGGGGGAGGTCCAGGTTGGATATCAGTAAAAACTATTTCACTAGGAGGGTGGTGAAACACTGGAATGCGTTACCTAGGGAGGTGGTGGAGTCTCCTTCCTTGGAGGTTTTTAAGGCCCGGCTTGACAAAGCCCTGGCTGGGATGATTTAGCTGGGAATTGGTCCTGCTTTGAGCAGGGGGTTGGACTAGATGACCTCGAGGTCCCTTCCAACTCTGATATTCTATGATTCTATGAAAATCAGCTCAGAAATTAGGATATTTTTTTTTCCTTTTTGATCAGGAACTCAGTCAAAATTAAGCAAATACTTTTCAGCTACTGGGCCTGATTTTCCTCTCAGCTACACTGATCTAAGTCAGATGAAACTTCCGTGACATGAAATGAGCAACACTGGTGTTAAAAAGGTGTGAGAGGAGAATCAGACCCGCTCTGGTTGTTACAAGGAGGGGGGAGAAAAATTGTTCTCGTTAACCACTCACGGTAAGACAAGAAGCAATGGGCTTAAAATGCAGCAAGAGAGGTTTAGGTTGGACATTAGGAATATAATCATAACTGTCAGGGTGGTTAAGCACTGGAATAAATTGCCTACGGAGGTTGTGGAATCTCCGCCATTGGAGGTTTGTAGGAGCAGGTTAGACAAACACCTGTCAGGGATGGTCTAGATCAGTGATTTTCAAACTTTTTTTCTGGGGACCCAGTTGAAGAAAATTGTTGGTGCCCACGATCAAACGGAGCTGGGGATGAGGGGCTTGGGGTGTGGGAGGGGCTCAGGGCTGGGGCAGAGGGTTGGGGTGCGGGGGTGAGGGCTGTGGGGTGGGGCTGGGAATGAGGGGTTCAGGGGCTCTGGACTGGGGGCAGGGGGTTGGGATGCGGGAGGGGGTCAGGGCTCTGGGCTGGGCGTGCAGGCTTGGGTGGGGCCGGGGATGAGGGGTTTGGGGTATAGGAGGGGCTCTGGGTTTGGGGAGGGGGCTCAGGGGCTGGGGCAGAGGGTTGGGGGTGCAGGCTCTGGGGTGGGACCAGGGATGAGGGATTTGGGGTGCAGGAAGGGGTTCCAGGTTTGGGGGGGCTCAGGGCTGGAGCAGTTTTGCCTTTTGAAATACTTTCTGGGCGAGATTCCTGGTGTCTGTAAATTGGCCTGGCTTCACTGACGCCAATGGAACTACACTGATTTACACCAGCGGAGGGTCTGGTTCATTGTTTGTCTTGAGTCAGAAATTAACTGCAGTACTGAGAGGCTTACAACTGTGCCTAGGATAAGAGTCAGGTTCTCACAATATTGCAGTCTCTCCAAAGCCAGTTCTATGGCCGTTTTTAAAAAATGTTTACTCTTGCAGTGATTTTATATTGGTACCTGGAACCTGTACCCTGGGATAAAACACATGTATGGAATGTTTTTTATCAAGACCTGCCTTTGGTAAACCAGTGCTTTGCTTTGATGAGTTAAATGTGGTCATCTTCCCATAATAGACAATTGGAGGTAAATATTCAGCTGCAGATCCAGTCGTTTCAATTGCACCAATCTCCTTCCTCTAAGGACAGCCTTACTAGGAGTAAACTAGATTTGTGCAAATACCTGAAAGAGCAAGCTCCTTGCCTAATCCTGTGTTAGATGGCACATGCCAGGAACCTATGTTGTTGTGCCGCATGCACATGGGCGCACACATACACCTACACAGAAGACATCAGCTGAACGATTATCTGTAGACTTTTGGGTCCAATCCTAGTGAAGTCACAAGGAGCATATACATTTAATCTTGTTAGTTTGGTGCACAAACACATGTTTCAGTCTCCGATTTTCCACAGAGCTTGCGTACATGACTTTGTGCAACATGAGCAGGTGGTCACCTGTACCAAAGCACCCACCACCGCTATTAGTTTAAACTCTCCTAAGATTCTATTACACTTAATCCACATTTTCAGCAACAAGTAGGTGTGGACACAATGCAAGGTTATCCCACACTTAAATGTGTAGTGCTTGTCTTTTGAGTTAGATTCACAGCTTCCTTGTTTACTCATGATGCTATTACAGGATTGTTGGTTGAATTGCTTTTAAAGTATTAATGGCTTAGAGGACTGGGCAGCACAATTCTTACAGCTCTTTGCTGAAGGATTCAAGGGAAGACATACTTCTATCTGTCAAACAATGGGCTTTCCCAAACCAGAAATGAAAACGGCATAGGTTTTGCTTCTACCAAAACTACAAAGAGATCCTTTAAATCCCCAAGTCTCTTTGTGTTATGAAGGGACACTTCAGGAATAAGAGAAGGCGACAGTATGAGTTACTTCGTAAATCCAGTTCTGTCAGCCTCCCACCCGACCACATTCAGTTTCCTTGTTTTCTTGGCAAGGGATGGAACAAAAGAGCTCTGTTTAAACACACCTACGGGGAAAATTTGATTTGTTCACCTCCTCCCTTTTAAATTTTCAGTTCAGCTCTTATTAATGAGATCCTGTCATAACAGCGGGATAAAACAGATCTCTTTCCTTCACTGAAGATCAAAGGTGCCCTTAAAACTGAAATAATGGTTTGTTCTTCGGGAATCTTTAGCAAATGGTTTGCAAAAAAATAGTGAAATGGTGTTATGGCTTAATTTTTCTTGTGGATACAAGGGATCATCATCCTGTTGGATCAGCGCCCATGTCTGCAATTAAGATACACAAGGAAAAATCTCTACAAGAAGCCAGTGGGCTTGGTAACAATCTTTGAATATGTTTATGTAAACAGAATTTATGCTCACTATGTTCATGTGTATCCATGTGTGTCAGCCTATCAGAGTATGTGTTGATGAGCATGTATTGGCATGAGGATGAGTGTGCCTGGATGTGAATGTGTGCTGTCATGTGTACATATGGCAGCATGGGTGGATAACTCAGTGTTCTTTCAAATTAATTGCCTGAAAAGCAGCAACAAACAGAGGCCTGAGGAGTGATATGTGCTGATTAACATTTATTTGCCAATGTCCATTTACATGGCTCTTACCCCAGACAAAGGAGCCGAACGACTGGGTGTTGCTAATATTTCGGATCCCTCTCTCTTTCTACCTAGGCGGGCTGAACTTGTGGGCCGACCGCACTCCTGGCATTCAACCAAATTCATAGAGAACCAACCCGATCCCAGCATGATGCAAATATCTCAGGGCACGATTGGCACTCCTTGGCATCAGTCCTACCATTCCAGGTAAGGGCCATGTGGTCTTGGCCATGTACTGTAAAACTCAGAGGAATACAGCAGAGTTGTTTTTTGTTTAGTGTGTCATTCCAAGAAAAGAAAACTCTCTACTCATCCATAGAAAGTATCCTTCCTCTCTGAGCAATAAAATCAGTCATCCCTGCCAAATTGCCTGTCTACTGCAACCTGCTTCGGTGCATTCGGACAGATCCTGCCAGTCCTTACCCAGTCTTTACACGAGCAAAACTCCCATTGACTTCAATGGTAATTTTATGTGTGTAAGGACATACAGTTCAGTGAAGTCAGTTGAAAGACACCCAGTGATTTCATTAGGCTTTGGGTCAAGCACTTGGTAATGACTGCAGTATTTGGCTACTATGATTATTATCATTATTTGTCTACATAGCTCCTGACGGCACTTTACATACACGTAGTAAGACCAGTTCACAAGGCTTCTGAGCTAAGGCCCTGAGCGAACAATGCACTCCAATGACCCCTAGAGCCTCACTTGACTTCAATGGGGCTCCGTGTTGGCCCTAATATATACAGGCAAGATTTTCAAAAGCACTCATCATCCACAGTTGGGGCTGGATTTTTACAAGCCCCCAGCTCCTACGTGGCATCCAAATGAAGCAGCCAGCTGCATTTTATTTAGGTGCCTATATGGGAACAGTTGGCGATGAACTCCCTTAAAAATCTGGCCTTGTATTCCCACCGTCTCGGTCGGGTCTGAGTCAAATCTCAGCATCGCACTGAGAGCTAGATACCAACTCTAGGTAGGGACCTACCAAGTCCTACTGTACTACTGTGATATAACAGCTCAAGACCTAGAGCTAGTCGTGAAAACTGGTTCCTAAACCGATTAAACATTGTGTTCCCTGCTCTACTCTGACTGGGCAACTCCTTTAAACCCATGTTAGGCGGAACACTTTTAAAAATGTGTTTAGCTATAATAGGATCTGAGAGAGACACTCCCCGGCCTTCAAGACCTCACAAACGTTCTCCACCCTGTTCCTTTCCCCAGCGAAGAAGAAAAAAAAAGTGGAATAAAAATTAGCAAATAAAAAATAAGAAAAGGACCCAGGCAGCATGGAAACATCGCCTGTCAGTGCAACAAGCTGCTTTCATGAGCAGTCACTATCGCCAAAGGTATTACATCACTGATGGTCCTCCCAGGGTGAGAAGTTCAGTGAGGGATTTCCTGATGTTGCCAACTGCTTTCTGCAGGGGTCAGAGTCATAATGATGTGTGTGTTTCCCTCCTAAGTCAGTGTGGTGGGTTACCAGTCCCAGAAGACTAGGCCTGGGATTTTAGTTCTGTTAAAAGAATATGGGATCAGACCCCTCCAGCCATTATTTAGGCTGCAAACTTGAATGAATGCCATGATCCCAGCCTCTTCGGGGTGGGGGTGGTTCTCTTTCCGACTGCGCTAAGAAGCTCCGGAAGACACTTGTCAGTAAGTGTCATGGGCAGTCTGGAGAGAGATGTCCACAATTCTACCCTCTTTGTTTCCCCTTGAAAGGCAGATGGGCTTCCGAAGGAGGGATTGTCCGCACAGCCTCTGTGCAAACCCTCTGGGCAACTTAAACACTGGCACTGCGAATGTCAGCCAAGAACCAGCTCCAAAGAGCCTGGGCGGTGGGGCAGGGGAAGACAAACTAGGAGTTACAGTAGAAATGCGGGTTCGCCTTCCACTCAAATCATCCTGTTAGTAGCCCATTCAGCTGACAGCGAGGGGCTTTGCATCACAGCTGCTGCATTTCTGACAGAGAAACTCCAGCCTGGATTCCCTGCTGCCAAGGATGATTTTTCCTCCAGGTGTTTTTAATGAGGAACGCCAGTGGCATCTAGTGGTCAGTTTGCCAGCTCCCCGTGTCGACTTCCCTGGGTGGATTGCCGGGGCCCTGGCTGAGAGTCTGGCTGTCGGGGTCTGAAACCCATAGTCCGCTGTTCATTAAAAAAAGAAAAAACTAAAATAAAATGTGAAAGTAGATCACCAGCTGACACCGGACATGAACAACGTGGCTGTCCTGAGGTTTCATTGACATTATTCCCCTCCATGTCCGTATATGTGTCTCTGCACCCCTTTCTGCGCTTATCTTATCCTTTGCTTTGCTTTGCAGGCAGAGTCCTTCTCGCTGCCTTTCCTTAAGGCTGTCCACCCATCTCTCTTTCTAGCTGTTCTTTGCACAGCTTAGCTTCTTCCGTCCAGCTGTGCCTGGGGAAGTTACAGTGCAAATGTGTTTTGAGAAGTACCAGGGATTCTTTAGTGACTAGAGATTAGCCTGGGGGCTGCTTCACCTTACAGCAGCTGCCTCAGAGGACCTGGTAATTTGCTGTTCAGAGCTACCGAGCATCCCCAACTCCCATAAGCTCCAGTGGCTGTTGTGGATGGTCAGCGCCTCCAATCTCATCGGACGTGCACACAGACAGGCACGTGCGTGGAGCAAGCAAGATGAACGGCCTGTGCAGGAACTGGGCCTGCCGTTCCAGGAAATACAGCTATTTCTAAGCTGAGTGTGTGACTACTAACCACCCCGAGTGGCTACCGTGTGACTGTTTTCTGCACACTACCAAAGCCCAGCCGCTGGGCAGCCCATCAGCTAGTGCTTCCCAGCTCAGATCCTTGCTCCCAGAGTGCCTGGGAGTGCGAGGGGGGAGCCTGTTAAGCTCCTTGTGTAGGGGAATGAGGGTATCTGTGTCCAGAGGGAGAGCTGCATAGGACAGAGGGAGAGGAAAAATAGTACCTCAAATTACCCTCTTCAGCCCCAGAAACACCTGATGGAGTGAAACAGGGGTTGTGAGCCCAGAAAGTCCCTCCCAACAATTTAAAACCTCCACACCTTCCCCCTTAATGTGAACAAACCCATTCTGAAACATACGTATGTCTGGAACAAGAGCACCTCCCTCCCTCCCAGTAACTACTTGAATAGTCTTCTTTATGGACAGACAGACTTCCAGTGACCACATCAGAGGTTCCTCCACCGACTTATATCTGACCTAGCTAATGCTCTGCAGATCCCTTAACGGGGAACGCCCTTGCCTGCTAAACTACATCCGCGGTGGGGCTGTAAAGACTTCCTGGGGTCTTATCAAAACACTACTGTAATTTCCTTCCCACACAGACATCCACACATACATGCCCCCCGTCTCCCTTCTGTCTTGTCTGTTTAGTTTTCTCACAGCAAACAAAATTTCTCTGCTACAGTTGAGTTTCCAGGAAGACTGCCAGGGTGTAGCCTTCAACTCCATAAAAAGAAAAAAAATGGAAAAAAAAGGGAGAGATTCAATTCCTCCCCCAAGCAGCCACTCCTACTCCCTTGCTCTTTCCCTCTCTGGCATCTGCATTTATTTTTATTTTTTAAATGCTTTGGATGGGTTTGATGGGTGCGGCAGATCTTCCCTGGCTCCAAAGCTTGCACAGTGCTTCCGCCTTTATTCCCCCCCCCCCCGCCGCCGCCCCCCCAGTGATAAATAGGAGACATGTGTTGCAATGTCAAGCAATTTCTCTTAGTAAACCAAGATGACTGCAGACAGCGAACAGAGTCAGGCCCAAATATGGGTTTTCGTCTGTTCTTCTAAAAACTAAACATCTTGCCTCTGAGCTCGTTTATAAGCCAAAGCATGCCTCTCTTGCTAACAGTCTATTTTTCCCTTCTCTCTCTCTCTCTCCTCTAGTTCCTCCACGAGTGATCTCTCTGGCTATGACCATGGCTATCTGAGGAGAAGCCCTGACCAGTACAGCTCGTGGGGTAGTATGGAAACCTTGGACCATACCCCTTCTGGATATCCCCCTGGCCACCTTTCACCAGCCAAGTCCACCAACAGCATCGACCAGCTTGCCCAACTCCACAGCAAGAGGGACTCCGCCTACAGCTCCTTCTCCACCAACTCCAGCATCCCCGAGTGCCCGGCGCCTTCCTTCTGCAAGGAGCGCTCCTTCTCCATGGACAACGTGCACTCCCGAGGCAGCCCGCAGGAGGGGATGAGGCAGGCTGACATCAGGTACGTCAAGACGGTCTACGACGCCCAGCGAGGGGTCTCTGAGGAGTACGAAGTGAACTCCTCCACGCTGCGTCCAAGCGGTGAAGGGCGGACGCAGGCAGAAGGCCGCGGCTACAGCAGGCTGCCTGGTCACAGCCGGTACAGTGGAGTCCCCTTCTGGGGACAGCAAAGGAGGAGCTCCTCCGACAGTGAGGGTCAGCACCCGAAGGGGCCCCCCATGCCACCAACTCGCAGTGACAGCTATGCGGCAATAAGGCACCACGAGAGGCCCAGCTCCTGGTCCAGCCTTGATCAAAACAAGCCGTGTCGAGCTCAGCCGAAAGGGGCCTGGCCTCCGTCTTCTGGCACTGTCTCCCTGGGGCAGGGACAGCTGCTGAAACCCATGTTTGTGGAAGGGCAGCTGCACACCGTGGTGGAGAAAAGCCCTGAGAGCAGCCCCAAAGTGACACCGAAGCAGAGCTATTCCCAGGCAGCACAACCAGGACAGCCTTTGCTTCCTACCGGCGTCTACCCTGTACCTTCCCCCGAGCCACACTTTGCCCAGGTGCCCCAGCCTTCGGCAAGCAATAATGGGATGCTCTATCCAGCTCTGGCCAAAGAGAGTGGATACGCGCCACCTCTTCCAGCCTCGTATGAGAAGGCCCCGGTCTGCAGCCATTCTGGCGTCGATGAGAATGGAAACCAAAGCTTTACAAACAGATCGGCCGTCTTTTATCGGCCAGACTACGGGCCACCAGCTGCTGAGAGAAAGCAGGAAGCAAAATTCGCTCAGTACAAACCTCACGGTACATCGGGCCCTGATGTCCATTCGACCCCTTCCCAAAAGGACAAGTCAGGTTCCCTTTATGTGACGTCGCATGGCATCCGAGAGAGCCCAAGCAACACCTCACACTCCAACCACAATTCACAGCCTCTGCAGGCCCGCTCGAGGGATGCCAGTGAAAGCAAAGCTCTCTATCAGCCCGAGGAGTACTGGGCGGCTGAGTTGCAGGAGGACAAAAATGCTAATCTACAGAAAAGTGAGAGAGACCCCGCCAGCCAGAATCAGTGGTGTTACAGTAAGGCCATGCAGCTTGGCTTTTCACCCTTGCCGAACAGCCTAGAGAGCACCAGGAGGCAACATAGTTTGGAGCTAAAGGAGAGGCAACAATGCGAGGGCTGTTCTGACGCCAAACGGTCTTTCACAAATCGCAATAATAAAGCAGAGAAGGATCAGAGAGGGCCAGGGTGTGGGCCATGGAACGATTTGGACAGACAAGCCTTCACACGGCATGAGGACGACGTCGCCAGCATGGCCCCATTCCACAATGCAGAGCCAAAGTACGAGGCGCCCTCTTCTCTGCTGCAGCCAAAGGCCTCCGATTTCAGCAGGAGCCGGCTAAGCTCCAGCAGCACCCAAAGCCTCCAGCCCGGGAAACTGGAATCCAGCAAGCCCCACTGTTCTGTGCTGGAGAAGGTCAGCAAGATCGAGCAACGTGAGCAAGGCAGTCAAAGGCCCCAGAGCATGGGGGTGCCCAGCTTTGGACATAATTATGGGCCAAATAGGCCAAGCCAATCATCCGGCCCTAGGTGCTCTCTTAACAGCACAGAGGACGTACGAAACAAGTCAAACTCCCAAGAGCATGGCCAGCCAGCCAGCGAACAGTGCAGGCGACCCAGCACAACTGGCTCTGAGATGCCGCCGGGTGTGCAGCCGGTGAGCAGGAATGGGAGCGCGAAGCCTGAGGAGGTTGATTGGCATCCGGTGGAGCAGCAGATGGCAGGGGCAGCAAATCAGGCACAGCAGAGCGAGTACTACGGTCTGACAAGGAGCAAAAGCACGTTCCAGCTGATGTGCGAGCCAGAGAAGGAAATCCTGTGGCAGGATAACGTCCAAGACGCTCCTGGAACACAGCTGGACACCTCCTTCAGCAGAAACTACAGAAACAGCATTAAAGATGCTCAGTCCAAGGTCCTACGAGCCACATCGTTCAGGCGCAAAGACCTCGACATCAGCCCATCCTTTGGGAGCAAACCCAAGAGGAGTGCACAGAGACCGGCCTCGGCCCATGTTGGGATGAGGAGCACCACAGCATCCCCTCACATCCCCAAGGAGAGGCACAGTGTCACTCCTACGCAGAACAATGTCCCTTTCCTGGATTACCTTGAGAAGGAGAGCCACGCTGGGCTGCCACAGCACATGTCCCGCATCGGGGGCAGGAAGCGGCTGACGGCCGAGCAGAAGAAGAGGTCCTACTCCGAGCCAGAGAAAATAAACGAAGTGGGTGTCTCAGACCGTGAGCCCTCGCCCTTCTCCTCCCAGAAGAAAGGCCTCCATTTCATCTTCCCAGAGAACACGGTGGCTGACCGGCGCAAGATCTTTGAGCGAGAGAACAAAGCGCGCTCCACCGTCAATCTCTCCAAGCCAGAGCTGAAGCAGCTGCAGCAGAACGCACTCGCGGACTACATCGAACGCAAAACTGGGAAGCGGCCTTCTCACGATGCTGGGGTCCTGAGAGAGCGCTCACAAAGCTCCTACCTGCAAGCCAGCGGCCTAGACAGCCAGAGCCTCTCCTCTGCCTCCAGCATGAATTCGCTTCAAGATCAGAAGCTTTACCACCGGAGAGTGTCACTAGAGCAGGTGTCTAGAACAGGCCGGGTCTCCTCTACCCTTCCCCCTGGGCTGACGGGCTGCTTTGATCTCAATGGGTTTGAACAAAAGAAAGGGCACCAGGATGGCGGCAGCAATTCCTCTGCAAGCCAGTTTAAAATGGACAGACGCCGAGATTGCAGAGCCAAACCGGAGCTGCCGAAAAGCACTCAGGCAGGTCAGCGTGGCTCACGCGACCAGCTCCTCTACAGGATGGAGGAGCGGGTCTTTGAAAAGGCCTCATTGCCCGGGAGATCTGGGAAATCAGTGTCTGCAGAAGACTTGCTCGATAGATCTGATAACCAGTCAGTCACGGTGCATGTGCGCTCCAGGTCGTCTCCCACAGCTGACAAGAAACACCGGGTAAGTCCATTGTCCAGCTGATATTCACAGGCTGGGGGTGTTATGATGCTAGCCTGATATTCAGTTATCCGTACTCACAATGCGGTTAATTGTGCCCTGCAATATGGACCATATGGTCTGTTTAAATTAGCCTGGGGCAGTTTGAAATGCCGGCTAGCTGGGTAGCACAGCCTTCCTGTCTTTCTCTTCCCCTGTTTTCTTAACGCTAGGCAGATTTGCTTGGGGAAAGGATGTTGGTGTAAATGCTTTTAAGAGTACATCTGCTCCTGCTGCTTATTCCTCGTCTGAAAGCCTAGGTCTAGAGACTTCTGCAGCTCAGAAGCACGGAGCACAACTCTGAAAAGGGGTGTGCAAAGGGGTCCTTAAGTCATCTTTCTGCTCCCCCAAGCCTAGAGCTGCAATGCAGCGGGCCATTTCCCTGGCATAAATTAGAGCAGGTTAGGGGCACTAATGACCCCCAAAGGCCACTACAACAGCTGGGGTGCAGGAAAGCCCAGGCATGCGCCCCTTTCCCCCAGCCATGCCCTCTCTGCTGCCTGCAGGAAGGGGTATACCTTAGGAGCCATTAAATTACCTCTTCAACCCTGGAGGATCCCCCTACAGTCCAACTGCGGAGGAGAAACTGGGCCAATATTTTCCACATCCAATTGGTTGTTGTGAAAATCGTGATGATGTCACAAATGGGTGGGAGGGTTGAGTGACTGTTGGCAGCAAAAGAATTTCAAAGAAAGCAAGATCCCAGGCCAGCTCCTCAGCTGGTGTACATCGGTATAGCTCCATTGACACCACGGCCATGAGCGGAGCTGGGCTGATTTGTCCCACCGTTTTCATATAGGGTCCCTTCGTTGGAAAGAGAGAGAGAGGGTGAGGGAGATGGAGCGAAAACACAACATGAAAGCTCTATAGGCAGAATTCTTTCTAAAAATGTTTCCTGGCTGCCCACGTAGGCCCAGGTTTTAGGGATAGCTCCACTCAACAAGAGCATCTGCATCTGGAACCGCTGCCACTGTAAAAAAAAAATTATCCAGTTGTGATATTCTAGTATTTAGTAGAATAAATTAAATAAGGATTGAAGCTAGCAGATGGAGTGCTCTGCTGAGTGAGAGCCTCTCTGAAATGCACCAAGAATGGGAGTCTGCCCTTCCTAAACCCATCATAGACTTCACTTTAAATCTCCCACCTTGAAATGTGTCAGTCCTTTTGCTGCTTTTTAAATGGAAAGCATAAAAACCAGCACCTAAATATCAAATGGCTAGAACACCTTACCTAGGTAGTGCTCCCCCCCCCCCCCCATCGTTTTTCCCCCCACTCTGGAGAATGGACCTATCTACATAACATTACTACAACTGCTGTCAATTGTGAAACATTTCATATTCAACAAGAGGACATATCCTTAAGAAAGAGTTATTGTGAAAGCCAAGAAGCAAAGCCCATTCTGACTCCTGGTGCATTTCAGAGCAGGAACAAAAATAAACAGGATTCCAGATGAGAAAGTACAGACAGATGATATTTTTTTCCCAACCACTAAAAGGTACTTTACGATGGCAGTCTGGAAACCAGTTGTTCCGAGCTCCTGTTTACCAAGCCTGTTGTCTCGGTCAGGGGCACAAATTGTGAGCATCGTGAGACCTTTTATTATTATTTTTCCTGTTGGCTTGTTTTTGCTTTTTTCCCCATGCATGCATTAGTGAGATTGAAGGTGCCAAATGGTGTAAGCTGAGGAACTGATGCTGGGAAGAAGAGAAACAACTGTGCAGATACTCTAATAGACCCCAGTTCAGGAAATCACTTAAGCATGTGCTTAAATCCAGCAGTAAGGGTAACACTTTCAAAAGTGTCCTCAATGATTTAGGACCCAAAGTCCTACTTTTCAAAAGTGCTTTAGGCTTTTGACTTTTGAAAATAGGATTTAGGCTCCTAAAGCAATTAGACACTATTGAAAATTTTACTCTTAGGGCTGGTCCACATTAACCCCCCACTTCTAACTAAGATACGCAACTTCAGCTACGTGAATAACGTAGCTGAAGTCGGAAGTATCTTAGTTCGAACTTACCGCGGGTCCACACGCGGCAGGCATGCCCCCCCGTCGACTCCGCGTACACCTCTCGCGGAGCAGGAGTACCGGCGTCGATGGCGAGCACTTCCGGGATCGATCCGGGATCGATTTATCGCGTTTAGAGAAGATGCGATAAATCGATCCCAGAAGATCGATTGCTTACCGCCGGACCCGGAGGTAAGTATAGACGTACCCTTAGACCCTGATTCAGGACAGCATCTTTATGTTTAACTTCGAGCACATACTTAAAAATCCACTGGGACTTAAGTTAAGTGTCTGCTTTCATGAACAGGGATGTTGTTTGGAATTGGAGCTAGAGCCCACAGTACAGAACCAAAAATGTAAAAGTGTGTGTGAGAAGGGGAACACACAATTTTTTTTTTTTTTAACTAGCTCAGCTCCTCTGTGGAAAACATTCATTCCCATTTTATAAGCAGACTTCTTTGGCTCATTGTATTCTATTCAGCGCTTCGCTTATGGTATATGCTGTTCTCTTCATGCTGAATGTGAACTCCAGCACAGTGTCGCTGTAGGAATTTGTTTCAAGATGTGAGGAAATGGATAGCTGTGTGGAATTATTAGCCATCTGTCTGCAGAGCACAGTCTCTGTCTTCCTCTCTTTCTCTGCTCGCCTATCTTTCAGCTTCTAAATCAAGATCAGCCCGAACCCTCCCCCTCCCATGCTCAACAATGGAAAGAGAACAAACAAAACCAGGGGGAAATTGAAATGAAGGGCCCTAAATTGAAAACCTCATCAGAAAAGTTAGGGAGGAGAGGTTGAGCTCTTGAAATGAATGCTCGGCATTTACTGTCCTGTTGGGTAATCCTATGGGGGAAGCAATCCGAACCAGATTTCCAAAAGAACTCAGGGTCAGATTTTTCAGTGTTCAACACTGGATTTGCAAATGTGCACAGCACCCAGCAGTTCCCATGGAGACAAGTGACTAGCCTTTCAAAAGAGCCAAGCAGCCAACCTGCTGAGGTCCTTTGAAATCCAGCCATTTATTTTGGTGTCCAAATGGGAGGCTTGGAAGATCTGGCTGTGGGTGCATGGTCAGAAATGGACTCCGAAAGGACGGAGAGACTCATGACAGTGGAGCAGTGGTGGTGAGCCGGCTAGGCTTGGGTGGAGCTCTGGTGAGGAAGAGCTACGTGATGGCTTGGTGTCCTAGGAAAAAGGATTTTGCTGCTACACGGCACCATTACCCTGGCCAGCTGAGCACCACTGCAGTACTGACAATTAGCTTCCACTTAGGAAGTCACAGGCCTCATCCGGTTCCCATTTAAGCCACCTGGGGCAAAACTTCCATTGATTGTAATGGGAGCAAGATCTGTGCTGTGCTTGCACGGGCAGTCCTGCCAATCAGAGGAAGGGCATGATAGGAAAATGGCAGCCTCAGAATCACAGTATGGTTGAAGGCTCTTTCAGTCTCTGGGCAATATTCAACTCTGGCTTCCACTGAGGTAAGTCAGGCCACAGAGCCACTGGCCACAGAAAACCACCACAATCTCCCCTTCCTTGGGTGACCAGCAGGTGGCCAGGGCAGCAGGAAAGGGAGCGGTGTTGGCCGGGGAAGTGAGGGTAATGGCTGATTCATGGCATCTCCACAGCAGCCTTCACCGGAGGGCACCTCTGAAGGGAACGTAGGCCCCCATCCTTCTGTGGAACCTCGTAGGGAGGGTGGTGGTAGAAATGCTGCTGAGCAGGCCTCCGTGTGTTAGCTAGGGTGAATCCATTTGGTTTAGCTAGCACCTCAGAAGTTCCCTGGTGGCGTAGTTTTACTCTAACCACTAGACCACACTCCCATTCTTGACTTCCCAGTGTAAATGACATACCGAGTGCTCTGGTGATAAGAAGCTTCAGCCGTTTTCAACTTGCTGCTCACTCTGCTCCTTATTGCGTTCCAGGACTTGCTGAGAGGGGAAAGTAATGAATTTGGCCACTTGGTGAAAAATCCTTCTTACATGGCTGGCGCAGGAGACAGGTAGGTTTATATTTGTCTCTTCTCCAGCTGCTGGTGCTAACCCCTTTGTTGTTGGCAGCAACTGTAGTATGTCCTCGATTTAAATGAATGGGATATTAGGAGCTGGACAAACCATATGCTTTGGGTGCACTGGGAGACCTCATTTTGGTTGTCTTATGTGGCACACCTGGGAGAGTTAGAGGGGCAAAGCTGCTGTCAGCATAGAAATTAGTTAAAGGTAAAACCCTTCTCTCAGGTCTCCTCTCCCCGATGCACATTTCTGTAGCATGGTCTGTCCTCGTTTAGTATGCAGAAGTCCCATTAACTTAAAAATAACACTTCTCTCTGACAGTGTTTGACCTGCTATTGTTAAATGTCACGTCTTAAGTTCCTGGGTCTCTGTAAATCTCTACAACCACAACTGAGAGAAACTGGAGGAAAATTACCCTAATGTCCCTGTGTGTTTATTTGGCCCTGATCTAGCAGGGTACCTAATCTTAGCACATGAACATTCCCATTGCTATAGGTGGGCAGGTGGTTAGGTACCTTGCTGGACTGGGAGCTTTGCCGTGAGGCAGTTTCCTTGTTTTCCATGTACAGTCAGGGTCTTTCTCTCAGTATCGGGGGAGGGACACATTTAAATTTGATTGTAAAGCCCACAAAATAGGTAGGGGGTGCAGGGGCATGCATAGTACTGGCACTGCTAAGTAACAGGGTTTTTGATACAGACCAGATTTCATGTTGATCTGTTCTATGTATTTGTTTCTATTTAAATATTAAGAAGACTCCTATACAAAGCTCTAGACACACGTGATCACAACAAAACCCAGGCAGTATTAAGATAATTATTCAAAAAGGAATTCTGCTCTCCGGCCACCTACAAAAAAAAATACTTTCCACCCTTTCATCATGTAGGGAATCACACCCCCAGCCATCTCCCAAATCACCATCGAACGGCATCGGGGCAACAATGCAGTGAGTGCTGGAAATGCAGTCCAGGTGGACAAGACAGGGCAAATCAGAGAGAGGATATTGGATTAGATGGCTCTGATCCAGTCTCACAACTCCTGTGCCCCTTAGAGATTTGTAGTGTAAACCACAGAAGAGAATTTTGCCCTACGTCACCACCATTTTTGAATATTTAAAAACATGCAGTTTTCCTACAGGGCTTGAACAATGTTTGCAGTGCTCATTAGAGAATGACACAGCTGGCTCTTATTCTTAAACTCTTCCTGCCCTCTCCATTTTTTTTTTACCTTCAGTGTTTCATAATTCTTCACTATATTATAACTTCCATTGTTTCCTTCTCTTTTCCAAGCAGCGTTCTAAGTAACTGGATTTAACACCAGGTCTGAAAGTTAGCCAAGAGGGGCAGGAAATGGGTTATTATGTTATGTATTTTCCTGCCAAGAGCAGCATTCCTGGATTATTATTACTATCTTCACATCTTTGTGATGTTCCTACTGCATCCGCAACGCGTGTTATATTAGCATATTTTCCAGTGGAATGTAAAGTGCCCTGCACTTAATGGTCAGGCTTCTTTGGATAGATAAAACATGGCTGTAGGGACCAAATATGCCCCTGAAACTCCTCTGACTCTGGGAAGTTACGGGCCCACTCACCCCAGCCCTGCACTGGGCCCATGTCACGTTGTGTACCTGGGTTTTGTGTGCGTGCCATTCATGTGCTTAAAAAAAACATAGATGGATCACTACTCAGTGGTGACACTTTTTTGCTCATGTGTTGCCTGGAGACTCCACAAAGGATCCTCTGTGGGTGGTTTTGTCTCCTCAACCCCACTGTGACATGTAGGCTGACCAGATAGCAAGTGTGAAAAATTGGGGCACTTTTTGGGGGGAGGGAGAGGGAGGAGGGACATAGTTGCGTATATAGGACAAAGCCCCTAATATCGGGACAGTCCAGATCATATTGGGACCTCTGGTCACCCTGGTAACCTGCTAACGCAGACATGAGCAGTGTCAGCTGTGGGTGTTAATATCAGAACCAAATGTTTTGAGTCTGACCCTACACCACTAAAGTGAGTGGGAGTTTTGCCTATGACTTCAGTGGGAACAGGCCTGGACCCTTCCCAGATTTAAAAAGCCCAGTTAGGCCAGATTTTGATTCCCTTACTCACATCAGTGAAGTCACATGAGGAGGACCCTGAAGTCAATAGGACTACTTGCGCCAGTCACTGCGCCCCAATGTGAGTAAGAGGGTCACAGTCTGGCCCATATAGAACAGTTCAGGCACATTAGAATACAATATAGTGTGATACATTCTGTGCTGCGCCTCCTGAGAGAACAGCCTGAGAGGGGAGGAAAGGTAGCTGTAAGCCACCTTTGTGCCACCCAGATTGTATCTGCCAGGGACCAATGTGACCCCTGGTAATAATAATAATAATTAATGGAGATATCCCATCTCCTAGAACTGGAAGGGACCTTGAAAGGTCACTGAGTCCAGCCCCCTGCCTTCACTAGCAGGACCAAGTACTAATTTTGCCCCAGATCCCCAAGTGGCCCCCTCAAGAATTGAACTCATAACCCTGGGTTTAGCAGGCCAATGCGCAAACCACTGAGCTATCCCTCCCCCCTGGTGTAAATTAGAGCAGCCCCAATGGCTGCGCTACCTTATGACAGTCTCCCTGTGGCTGCCAATGGACTGTTCTGCAGCCCAGAATAGCTAAAGCTCTGAGTGCTATAGCTTCTCCCCCTCACATCCTCAATACCTCTCCCAGCTTTGCCCCCAGTGCACCCCTGATGCCGAGGTTCTCAGTTACACCAATGTAAATCCAGAGTAACCCCAAGGCTTTGATAGAGTTATTGCTGATATACACCAGCATAACCTAAACCACCTTTTGGCCCCAAATCTCATACAGCACATGTAGCAGATCATTTCAATAGTGCAGTCTTTAAACTATATACAAATATAATGGCAATGCTATAGGATTTTTTTTCTACAGCCTAATGCATGCTTGGAATATCTTGTATGTATTATTAATTGTTATCATTCATTTTGTTTTCCAGCTAAATAACTGCTCAGGTTTTATATGATGAGTTTTATCTGATGTTCTAAGTGGGGCTTTCACTTATAAGACTAGTGCTGTATTTCTGATTCATTTGAGAACATCCTTAAAAGTGGTGTGAACAATTTAGTCTGTTGTCCATTCAGATTGGTAGCTCACTGGGGCAAAGTACTTGTCTTTGTATTGTCTGCAAAGTGCCTGGAACCCATTTGGCACTATGTAAAAAAAAAACCACACAACACCCCAACCCTACATTAAAAGAACATTGATGTTGCAAAGTCGAGCACTCGAAAGTTAGGGAATGTCAGAATTAAGTTTGCCTCTGCAAGCTTACTTGGGTCCTCCTTGTGTGTATGCATTATGATAAGTTTAATAACAGTTGCATTAATAGTACAAAATATGCTATTTTTCCAGAGAACCTCACAGTTGTAAGAATTTTTTAAGATGGATAAAACAATATATCTCTCCCTAGTCTCATTCTTGGAAGCAGTTGAACTATTTTAGCTGAAACTTTAAAAAAAAAATCAATTTAAAGCATGGGACCCACACAGTTTAAATTTGGCAAAATTATAAGCAACTGAAAACAGAATCTTCTAATAAGAAGTGTCTGGCAACCTTAAATCTAGGAGTCGCTACCTGCACTGCCAATAATAAATCAAGATGCTGACTGGAGCTAAATAACTAATTCATTGAGCCTAGGTTGTCCCTGTATAGATAGCTGTGTTGCTTAGTTCCTACATGATTTGCTATGTTGCCTGCATTATTAGCTACAGTTTCTGCTGTTTTCTGTAAGTTGGATCAAACTTCATGCATCTCATGCCCACCGAAATATAGTTCTCCTACAGTCCTCAAACCAGATTATTCAACCTGTTACACATCAGTCTTTGAAAAACATAACCTATTAATAGATTAGTTGTAATTTTTATTTCTCTAGGTCCTTATATCGTGCTCAGCACATCACCATAATATCTGTGCGCCTATGCTAAGTGGACCAGAATTAACTGCTGGTTTCACCCATGCAATCCCATTGAAATCAGCTTTAACTGGAGGCAGAAATTGGCAGCATGCCTCTGGTATTAAGGTCTAATGTGAGTTCTTAGCTTTTTAAAGGGATACATGGCAGCTACGTTTGCTCCCTGAATGAAAATGTTAGATTTATGATAGTTATATCTTGTCTTAGGTCCGACAGCAGTAAGAAAAGAAGCCACTCTGAAAAGCCAACAATCCCAAATTATCGTCCCCATCCTCCTGGCAATGACCTCACAAGCTCATCCACTCTGATTGAGAGCCACCAAGCCTCAGAACCCCCTAGGCATATCAGCAGGACTCAAAGGTGTGTCTCATCGCCAACAGACTTCAAGAATCATTCTTCTGAACCTAAGCAGGGCACCAGACCCTTGCTCCTTAATCGTATTCCTTCTGGACCTGGCCAGTCCTCATCTAGCGCTGCTCATTCCACCCAGACTCCCTCAGACCTGCAGGCTGCTGGGGACAGCCTGGCAATGAGGCAACGTGCCAAACTAGATGCCGTCCCCCCCGAAGGCAATGATAACGGTCAGGCACGGCCTCTGTACCGCGATGCCAGCTCCCCTGAGGACTCAGCCGAAGAAGCGATGCAGAGAAGGGCCATGCTGCCTCAGAGACACCTCCCACCAAAAGTGATATGGGCTCATTCGATCAATGATGACAGCTTCCTAAAGGGCTCGGTGTCTTCTCAGGTGTCTGGGCAGAAGCTCTTTCAAAGATGGCAGAGCCTACAGACACAAAGCAGCACTTCTTCCGATTCAGAGACGCCTCCTCCCTCTGGGAAGATCTCTCTGCGGATCTCTGAGTCAGGCCTTCAGCTCACTCCCCCACCGGTCGTGCCGGAAGAAGGAGACGATGAGGTGTTTATCAAGGACTTGCAGCCTGGTGTTGCAGGGACTGCATTTAAACCCTCACCCCCTCTGCCACCACCTCCTCCTCTTCCTGAGTGGAGCCCCAGCGCTTTCACAGGCGACGCAGAGATATTTCCACCTCCTCCCCCGGCTGCATTTGAAGCAGGTGGGGCAACAGGAGACAAATCCACGAGGCTTATAGAAGACGCCAAAGCAAGGTAAGGGAGAGCTGTAATGCCATCGTGTCTTCCCGGGCCAGTTTTAGTCTTTGTAGGGCCATAAGGGGTAAGATATGCCGGGCCCAATCCGTCTGACGGACCACCCTCACCCCCAGCATTGCATACGCATGGGACCCATTCACAGCCACCAGCTGAGCGGAAAGGCTTCTAGGGAGTGTACACACACAGCAAGGAAAGCAGGGAAGTTGGACAAAGTCTCTGTCACCAGGGCTTGCTAGCCTCTGGCTTTGTGGGCGGACAGGGAAGGATCAATGACACTAAGGAAGAAGGAGAATGCTGAAACTGTGGTCTCTGCTATACAAGGGGGCAGATGAACTGGTTCCTTCTGGTTTTCAAGCTCTGTGGCGCCTACACGGCAATAAAAAACCCGCGGCACCTACTCTTCCTTGTGGAGCTCGGGCTGCAGGGCTAAAAATAGCGATGTTGACGCTCGGTCTCGGTCTGGAGCCTGGGGTCTTGAGACCCACCCCCGTCAGAGCCCAGGCTCCGGCCCAAATCCGAACGTTTACACTGCTGTTTTTAGCCCTGCAGCCCGAGATCTGTGAGCCTGAGTAAGTACCCAAAGTTGGCAGGTCCATTACTGTAGGTGGCACTGGCCGGGCAAGGGGGTCCCTGGTTAAACAGTCCCTAGGCAGCTGTATGTGTGTCATAAATCTATGCTATCACTGGGGCCTGTAACTAAGAGAATATACTGGGCCTGATTCTCCTCTCAGTTACAGCACAGACTTCAATGGAGTTACTCCTTATTCACTGCTGCGTGAGAGGAGAGTCAGTCCTGGAGTTTTGACGTGCTGCGGTGGGTGCTCTCCATTCCAGTGGTCAGAGGGACGGCCCAGGTTTTGAGGGGGATGATCCAGGGGTGAAAGTAACTGAGGACACTTACCGGTACGGGGGGTGGCTCTGGCCCCCGGAAGGGGCGGAGCCTCGGGCGGAAGGGGCAGGGTTGGGGGTTCAGCATCCCCCAGCCAGCACTTGGACCGCGCCGCCCAGGGCTCCTGTGTTGATTTAAAGGGCCTAGAGCTCCAGACACCACTGCTGCGATAGGGACAGCGGCATCCAGAGCCCTGGGCCCTTTTAAATCACTGGCTCCAGGGCAGCTGCTCCTTTTGCCCCCCTGCCTGTCAGCGGCCGGGGGGGGCAAAAGGGAGAGGGACGTTAAAGTGCTGCAGGGTCCTTTGCCGCAGTAGTGCTTTAACGTTGCTGCGCCCCCCTCCCCCTCTCGTCGGCGGCCCCGCCAATGGGTGGGGGGGCGCAGCAACATTAAAGCGTTGCCGCAGCAAAGGACCATCCCGAAAGCCCTGCCGGGGCAGCGCTTTAATGTTCGGGTCCCTTTTGCCTCCTCTGCCGATACGAACCCTGCTGGCAGTGCCGCCGACAGAGAGAAGGGGCGGCGATGTTAAAGCGCTTTAAGGACAGTCCTTTGCCGCAGCAGCGCTTTGAGGATCCTTAGAAGTGCTTCCACAGCAAAAGACTGTCCTTAAAGTGATGGCGCAGCTGCGCTTTAACGTTGCTGCCCTTCCGCCCCCCACCCACTGTCAGCGGCCCTGCTGGTACGGACCCTACCAGCAGGGCCCCCGACAGGAGGCAAAAGGGGCTGGGACAGCGCTTTAATGTGGGCTGGGTATGGGCCAGTGCAGGTTCTTACCGGTATGGAGTACCGGCCCGTACCGGCTCACTTTCACCCCTGGGATGATCCCACATGAAACCTAGGCATGCAGGATCAAAGTGTCCCAGAATATATGGCAGAGCCTGTGCAAAACGATCCTGTCACAACAGGGCGACTGGGTGTCAAAAGGTGGCCACGCAAATATCGCAGCTCCCGAATACAATGAGTTTATCCCACCGGAGTAACTTGCAAAGCAGGCCGTGGGCTGGTGTAAGTCAGAGCAGTTGTGTGGACTTCAAAGGAGCTACCCCAAGTTACACCAGCTGAGGATCGGGCCCATCCTGACTTTATTAGCCGGGCTGTGGCAGTGAGTTGTTAAGGAACCTTTGGTGTCAGTGTGAAAAGGACCACTAGGATTTGAACTGTTCAGGCTTATTCTCGTTCCCAGCTTGAGAATGTCAAGCTGATTGACTTCCTTGTGGGGCTGACGAACCTGATCTCCGAACGCTTGCTAGGAGGGTGGCTGCTGTAGTTTAAGGTCCCACAGCAAGGATCAGCTTGTTACGTGTCACTGGGAGTGAGCGCAACAGTTGCCCCATATTGTCCAACACAAGAAGTTTGTAACTCACCCATTCGATCTTTACTGGAATAAGGAAGCAACCGTGTTCGGAGTCATGGGGATCATTTACTTCTGGCGCCTCTAGCTTCCTAGAGTGGGTTTTTCTAGGTACAAACACTTAGCGAGAGGCTGTCTCTGCCCCAAAGAGCTTACAGTTCAAATAGACCAGAGAAAGTGGAGTGGAAAGGGAAATGTGATTTACTATACACCTCTCTTGCTTGTGCCGTACCTTCACTGTCCAAAAGGAGCCCTTCACCCCATGTTTATCATAGAACTTTTCTGTCCACAGCAGCTTGGGCAGGTTTCCCAGGAATCTGGCTGACAGGGAGAAGCCGGGGTTGAGTTCCATCAGCAGGGAAAACAGCTGGGCCACTTCACCGTCTGTTGGGAACACTGAGTCACTGCACCAGTCGCCTGCCGCTCAAGGGGTGCGGCCAAACTCTGAGAAGCAGAATGCAGCACAACTCGGGGACAACCTGAAAGCGCCAGACACCCAGGGGAAGGATTCGGAAAATGGTGGCCTCAGTCCCGGGACTCAGGGCACAGCTATTCAAGTGATAAAGAAGAAGACCCCGGAGGATATTAAGTCAGAGGCCCTGGCCAAGGAAATTGTCCACAGGGATAAGTCTCTAGCAGATATCCTGGATCCAGACTCCAAAATGAAGACAACCATGGACTTAATGGAAGGGATCTTTCCCAATGGAACCAACTTGCTGAAAGAGAACAACATGAAAAGACAGATGATGCAAAAGAAAGCCAGCAGGACGGTGCCCGAGGATGACAGGTGAGCCCGGTTCATGTGGGGGGTTGGCTGATATGTCAGAAGAGCTGTTTGCCTGCTCGCTTGTATGGAAGAGTGCAGGCTGAATTCTTCCTGCCAGTGAGGCTGGAGCACTAGTTTGCGCTCAATCCCCATACATTGGGATTAGCAAATCATTCTGTAAAAGGGTTTCCTACCATCTTGGCTGTGCGTAGCCATTGGCCTCGGGACCTTCTCTCCTCTAAGCTCCAGGACACTAAGGCCAGTAGAGAATATGGTGCTGAGTTTGGTATAGAGACATGGGGAGGGAGAGGTTGCTTCACTCCACCCAGGAGCGCCCCCAGCTTTTTTGCCGCTGTAGGCGGCGGAAGGCCCCACCCCCGAAATACCACCCCCGACAGAGGCAGCGGAAGGTCCTGCCCCCGAAATACCGCCGACGACTGAGGCGGCCGAAGATCCGGCCGCCGCGGTTAGCACCCTAATGGGTTGCGCCGGCCCTGACTCCACCCTCTTGTTGGCTAATCTCTGCAGTGGCATTTCCCATGTTTTTGGAAACTGAGATCCATGCTATGCCCCCAAACCAGAGGGAAAGGGCCTAATTCTGATCTCACACCATGGTAACCAGGAGTAACTCCACTGAACCCAATGGAATTGCCTCAGTGTAAAACTGGTGGGAGAACAGAATCAGGACCAAATCATTGGGAAAGCAGATAGCTTATGAGAGGCAATATTTTTTGGGGGGCGGGGGGAGGATGGGGGAATCCCTTATCAAAAACACTACAGTGTGCTGCAAAAATGACCCAAAACTTGGAAGAATGCCTAATATAAGACAGAGGGCCAAATGCAACAGTTGGAGAAGCCCTGCTGTAATAAATTAGAACTGGATTATGCTGGATAAGATATTCAATTAAATTGACTTCAGTGGCGCTATACCAATTTAGACTAGCTGAGGATCCGGCCCCAGTGTTTAGACAAGTTGTTAGCAGACAACCAAACATCAGTGCAATTGTGCTGGCTTTCCCAGCGTGGAGGGATTTGAAAATGGCTGACATGCACCATCTACTGGTGGGAAGCGGCAGTCTTCTTAACAGATAGTATTAATAAACTATCCCAGCTGATACCCTGACACTTTGATTTTGACATTTCTCTATTCCCTTATCATCTAAACTAAACCCCCTCTCTGGATCTGTTGTGCGTCTTTTTCATTGGGGTATAGAAGAGAAGAAAAGGAAGCTGGTGTAACTTCGGTCACCTGCACTGCTTACTATAACATGTCAGCCCCCAAAGCAGAGCTGCTGAATAAAATCAAAGACTTGCCAAAAGATGTGGACAAGGAAGAGGAGCAGCTAGACATCAATGAGAAGAAGGTAATTCACAGCATGGGTTTCTGTTGTTCTGCATGTGACCAGCAGGGGTCAGACTCGGCACAGATGTGTAGAACTGCAACTCTGTTCAGCTTCAGCCTCCCTAGACACTACACTCATAGGCCCTTCAGAAATGGAGGTCACATCTACACTGGAGGTTTGCTCTCATAGGAGCTTTAACCCACTTCCAACCTAAGTTCCCTGTAAGCTGTGCGGCCGCGCAGCAGCCTATTTAGCACCGCACAGGCGCTCAGGAAACCTGCCCGGGGACCTGCTGGGGGAGGAGCGCCCCCCCCCCCCCCCCCCGTCCCCCCCTCGCCTGGCTCCCAACCTGCCATGGCCGGGGCGCCCCTCCCCCAGCCCCAACTCTGCTGCGATGCAGCACCATCGGGCCCAGCCGGGGCCAGGGCGGCCCCAGCCACGGCCGGAGCGGCCTGGAACCCAGCCGCGGCCAGATCGGGCCCATCCGCAGCTGTATCAGGCCCAGGCGCGGTCAAGGCGGCCTGGCTCGGCCCCAGGCGCAGACAGGCGGCCCAGACCCAGCCGCAACCAGGGCGGCACAACCGGAGCAGCTCGGACCTGGTCAGGGTGGCCCAACCCGGACCTAGGCGTGGCCAGGGAGGCCCTCCCCCAGCCAGGACATGCTGGGGCCTCGGGAGGGGCACCTATCCTACAGCCCCAGAACTGCTGCGGCGGGGAGAGGTGCCTCCCTCCCACAGCCCAGATGCTGCTGTGGAGATTGAGAGCTGGGGGGGTTCCACTCTCCCCACCGTAGCCCCTGAGCACCCTCCTGCACCCGAAACTCCTCATCCCCGGCCCCACCCCAGAGCCCACACCCCCAGCCAGAGCCCTCACTCCCTGCACCCAGCCCCCTGCCCCAGCCCTGAGCCCCTCATCCCCGGCCCCACCCCAGAGCCCGTACCCTCAGCCAGAGCTCTCACTCCCTGCACCCAACCTTCTGCTCCAGCCCTGAGCCCCTCATCCCTGGCCCCACCCCAGAGCCCACACCCCCAGCCAGAGCCCTCACTCCCTGCACCCAGCCCCCTGCCCCAGGAGCTCACAGCCCTGCCACCAAGAGCGTTGCAGCCTGTGGAGCAAGCTGAGGCTGTGGGGAGGGGTCAGGGGAGGGGCCAGGGGCTAGCCTCTCTGGGAAGGAGCTCAGGGGCCAGGCAGGAGGGTCCCGTGGGCCGTTTGTCCACCCCTGGTCTAGAGTCTAGGACATTGAACTGGGAATCTGGCAACCTGGGTCTTAGCAAGCCAGTTGCCACACTGGGACTGTGTGAGCCTGGCTGAGTCCCTTCACCTCTCAGTGCTAGTTTCACCTTCTGTGTCTGCTCTGTGACAGCCATTGTCTTGTCTATTGTGATTGTAAACTCCTTGGGGCAGGGGCTGTCTCTTCTTATGTGTATGTACAAGGGCTAGATAGCTGGGGAGACCAATCTCATTTGGGCCATCTAGGTGCATCCATAATACCAATAAGTAAAGATAGAATTGGGAAGCCCCATTTCATAGGACATTTAAAATAAACCTCAGCAATGTGCTAGAAAATGTTCTGTAGGGAGCAATCCAACCCTGGCAGTGGAATGGACTAGCTAAGGTAAGAGAAACATCTCGTTTCTATGATTCTGCAGAGACGCAGGATAGTAACTGCACACTGAATAAATGAGTTGACAACACGCAACTATCACACACATTTAGCTTGTGCCTTCCACCCCACTTAACACCTGGTTTAAATAACTAGCCTAGTCCCCACTTTGTAGAGCACTTCACTTTAAACCTACTAGTTACAGCCAGTCCTAGATTTGCAGCATTGGATTAATTCTTTGAGTGCTGTTGAACATAGCAAACGCCCATCTGCCTGTATCAGCAAAAAGACAGAAGTCAGAGTAAAAGGATAAGGAGTTGAGCAAATGATTCAGATGCATGTAGTGAAGGATTGACAAGCCAGCAAGTAGGTGTGAGCCTGCCAGGGGAGGACCAGACCCAAGCATCAAAGGTTATATTTGCATGGGAAAACAGAAATGGAGCTGAGTGATTAACGAGATTGCTTTGGCATGTTTGCTGGGCGTCTGTGTGAAGTAACATTTGCAGAGGTATTATGAGGGGAGGCAGCTACTCCAAGCGGTCATTTGGGTAAACCAAGCACATTTCCATTGTAAATATGCAAAGGACTGTGTGAGCTGGCATTTGGAAGGGCAGGAGAGTCACTGATTAATGAATACGAAGCAAGTGCTTTCAGGTCCATTTCAGACTCCTAGGCATTCCAAGACAAAGTTCTGATTAAAAGGTATGTTTGCTCCCTGCCTCCACCCCCACCACCTGACACCCTCAAGGACAGGGAGATACACAGACAACCTTCTGAACGACCTGTCACAGTTCTCCTGCAAAACTTGCAGATAACCAGTGAGCGGCGCCACTGATCCAGAGCTCATGGAAGTCAATAGACATGCTCCCGTTGGGCCTTTGAGTGGCTCTGTGGTGTTTTCCCATTTGCCACTGTAATAATTCGGCTGCCTTCTTTGCTCCTTTGGCTACTGACTCTCTTGCCCCCAGTTTCCCAGGCACATGAATTCTAGCTGGGTCACTACAACTGCACCTTGCAAAAAACAAAGGGCCTCTGTTCTTTCTCCCATTCCCCGGTGTGAATCTGGAGTGAATCCACTGCAGCCAGTGGAACCAGGGCCGGCTCCAGGCACCAGCACAAGAAGCGGGTGCTTGAGGCGGCCAATGGAAAGGGGCGGCACGTCCGGGTCTTCGGCGGCAGGTCCCTCAGTCCCTCTTGGGGGGAAGGTCCGGCCGCCGAATTGCCGCCGAAGAATGAAGCGGCGCGGTAGAGCAGCCGCCGAAGTGCCGCCGATTGCGGCTTTCTCTTTTTTTTTCTCTTCGCCGCTTGGGGCGGCAAAAAAGCTGGAGCCAGCCCTGAGTGGAGCTACCCAGGAGCAAGTGAGCCGAGGCTCAGGACAACACTTCGGCACAGGGAGGTTCTGTCTCCCAGCCCAGTTTAATAGGATGAGCCTGAATTCAGCTGATGATGTCCTGCATCCCAGCCTCACAGCTAGTGCTTTCACATTGACCAAAAGTGGAGGCCCATCTGTAGCATACATTAGAAACATGTTCTTTCCTACTGAGGGGCAAACTGGGTCTGCAGTCAGAGGTATTAGTGCCAGGGGGTGCTGTTTGGTGTTTGCTTGGCTGTGTGGGGGAAGAGGGGATCGGAGTAGCAAAGGATTCCTGATCACATGTGATGAGACCAGTGTGGTTCTCTTATGCGTTTAGAATGACTGGGCTGGATCCTCAGCTACGGCCAAGGAGCACAAAGATGCTCTTTTCACTCCCATGATCCTGGGGTTGCTCTGTGCCTCTTGGCTCTCTAGCACGGATTGCAACAGCCTGAAGGCTGCTCTAAACTACATCAACTGCGAAAGACAACAAGGAGTCATTAGGGCAGGGGTTCTCAAACTGTGGGCCGCAGCCTAAAGGCACAGTCCCAGGGAGTCGGCCATGAGTGGAGTTTGGGAGGGGCATGGGGCGTGTTGCCCCCACCAAACTGTATATGTTGGTGGAGTGCCACTGGAGATGGCCTGCGTCTAGGGCTGGAAGAGCCCAGCGTCCCCGGCAGGTGGCAGAGGTCAAAGCAGAGCTGCCAGATAGAGGGCAAGGAGAAGGGGTCACGGCTCCCAGGGTGGCTGGAGGAGGCTGGAAGGTTCACAGCTGTTTCTGCTCTGAGTGGCCACACCCCATGATCCGTGGCTGTCAGGCTCCCTGGAGTATTGGTCCCGTGAGTCCCCCAGGTACCGGGACTCGGCGGTACCACTCGGTTTCCACCTGGACAATGCCATGATGGGGACCGTCAAGGTCACGGCTGGGCCTCTTCCCGGCAGTGGCAACCCTCAGGCCCTTTCCTCGTTCCCAGGCAGGGGGTGTCTGTGAGGCACGCAGGGTGTTGGGTGTTTGATTGAGGCAGGGCTGCAGGTGACGAGCTCAAGGCACTCAGCAGGCTGCTGAGGCAGGGGGTGTTGGCGGGGGCTGGCTGTGGCACCTCCCTGGCCCCTTCGCCCTGGTCCCTGCTGAGGCGAGGGGCAGCTCACGCCCTGTGGTGCCCCGCTCCCTGATGGACGCATGTTAATACTGGGCTGAAGTGCCCATTGCAGCTGCACCAGTGGGCCTCCTGGAAAAAAATTTGCACTAGGGCATAGGGATTCCCAAACCACGCCCCTTTTCCATGGCCACACCCCCTGCCCTGGCTGCAAGAGAGGTCAGTGTGGGAGCAGCTAGGGTGGCTCAGAGAATCCCCTTGAGAATCTGCCTGCACAGGGAAGGCCGAATTCACCAACATTAGAGCCGCTTTGCAAGGGGAGAGCATTGCAAAGTGACCAAAGCACAACCCAGGATCAGAGCCATTCTTATGCTGTGTTTGTATTCCAGTAGCTCTGAGGCCCAGTCACAGCTGGGCCCCATTGGACTAGGCTCTGCACAGACACATAGGAAGATACCGTCCCTACCCCGATGAGCTTACAGTGTAATGCTAATAAATCAGGAGCGGAAACTATAATTTCTCTTCCCCTTTCCAAAAACCATTCTGCTCTGCATTGGTACCCAACAACCAGTCGTCTTCCCCTTGGGGATTCCCAGCTATAAAATGAAATGGCTTTAGCTGTGCCTCATCACCATGAACCTGGGCAGCGGAAATCTGTGGTCAAGAGTATTTGTTCACATTTCACTGACCCTCGGCACTGTCACAGAAATGTTAATGGACTCCAGTACAATCAGAAAACTAACCGCTGGTGACAGCTCTAGACTCCAACAGATGTGTGAATAATGCAGCCATCTAGTGGTAACCGGCTAAACGATACTGTATTATTTAGATACAGGGAAGCTTGCATTGAAAACCATCTCTGAGGGGCAACTCCTTGCTTTAAAAGACCACTTCCAAGCATCCCCAGGGTTTCCACTACAATTTGTTTGACTGTAGTTAAAGATCCACTTTATTTGAAGCCCAGAGTCTGCCTACGTGAAATTACCTGCACTTCTGATAGAAAGAGGGTTGTTCCTTGAAACGTTTCAATACCCCAGGGACTTACTCTTTGGAAGGAGACCTCATATTGTACCCGGTAGCCTCGGTGTGCAATGCATATTCAGCTATGTATAATGATGTATTGTTACTCCCCAGGAAGCTGAAAGCAAAAGCAGAACACGTGGTGTTCCAACGGCTCCTAATGCACACTCTGCTGTGGCTTACTGCTAAGTGAAAGCAGAGCTATCGCATTACCAGCCTCATACCAGGGACTACATGTACTTATTGCTTTCCCCCAAATCCTAATCGGAATCAGGCACTCCAGGACATGCACAGCATGGCTGCACTTCAGGGTGATTTTCTCACTGGCTGTGCAACAGCTGCTGGCGTTTTCACAAAAGGAGCTTTAACTCTCCTTAGCTGGTGAAGCTACACGCTGGTTTCTCTTTGCCAAGGGCCATGCCAGCCCAGGCGGTGGGTTCTGCCAATGCTCTGGCTGAAGCTGAAATTGAAAGTGGCACTTGCACCTGATGCTGAGGTTTCTAAGTCCTTCGGAGCCCGTAGCTCTTAGTACTTTATAGTGCATTCTAAGAGGGACAAATATAGGAGGGAAAAACATGACAAGTTTTTTTCCTCTTTTGCCTCGAGGCTTTTTGATCCAGCGTGCACAATGCAGCTAACAACTTCCAGCCCTGGCATTTGTTACACCATAACAACCCAGGCCAGAGTCTTGGTTAATTAGTCAAGGTTGCTCCCTTTTTTCAATCAATTTTTAAAATAATATTTATTTGAACAAAGGACAATGCAAAACATAAAAACCTGAAGGTGTGGGAGCGTGATAAAGGTACTTAAGTGCCTAACGCCCACTGATTTCAATATATACAATCTTATAAAGCACTCTTCATCCAGAGATCTCAAAACACTTTACAAAGGAAGGGAAGCTCAATATTCCCTTTAAGGTATATCAAGTGGTGCATCAAGATGTGGCACCAAAAATCTTGCCCGATCATTACAAAAGCAGGTTACGATTTGGGCTACTAGGCAAGTAAAGCGATATCCTAATATCATTCGGCCAACAGCTCAAAACTTCTCACATTGAGTTTCACTGTCTCCTCCATTTCCTCCTCTCTCTCCAGCTCATCCCTCTGTGACCATTGTCAGCATTTGTTGAATTTTCATTCTAATGGGACCAGGGCCATGTTTTCATATGGTCACACCGACAGCACAGCATACACCATAAAGAACAGTAATAATATTTCCCTCCTACCAGGCTGAGCTCATCGCGAGTTTGTCCCACAAACTGGAGATCTTGAAGGAAGCTAAGGAGAGCCTGCTAGCAGACATCAAGCTGAATAATGCCCTGGGAGAGGAGGTGGAAGTGTTGATCAGCGAGTTATGCAAGCCCAACGAGTTTGACAAATACAAGATGTTCATAGGCGACCTGGATAAAGTGGTGAACCTCTTGCTCTCCCTCTCAGGGCGTCTGGCCCGGGTAGAAAACGTTCTGAGTAGCCTAGGTGAAGATGTGAATCCTGAAGAGCGGGTATGTCTCCTTTTGTAAACTTTAGAACGTTGGTGATTTTTGAGAGTGCTAAGCAAACGGGTGATTAGAAGAACACGCACATATAGGATGGAACTTTCAAATGAGCTTCAAGGAGTTAGGTGCTTGACTCCCAGTGAAAGTCAACGAGAACCAGGCCTTAGGAACCTTTGAAACTCCCAGCCATATATAGGATTGTAGCCTCCAAAGTGAAGCCGACCGTTGAGCCTGTTTCATAGGTATAAACCTTTGTAATGATTCTGGCCCCATGAATCTTGGCTGATATTTTGTACAAATGACTCTCACCCCATGCATCTTGGCAACTTAAAAAAAAAGCATTTGTTTTTGGCTGGTCTTACCATCAGCTGTGCAAGCTGAACTGCAGACGAAGCAGCACACAGCTGGACTAATGGTGGTCTCCTGGCTCCAGCTAAGCATGTTTTAACTCTGTTTGGCCAGACCATGCATAGGGGAGAAAGCCTGGTAGAAACCATGGCTTGATTGTGTTTTGTTAACAATTTCTAACCCCATCTGCACCATGTTGACCATGCTGTATGAAGTATTGTTATAGCAGTGTTGGTCCTAGGATATTAGAGAGACAAGGTGGGTGAGGTGATATCTTTTATTGGACCAACTTCTGTTGGTGAGAGAGACAAGCTTTCAAGCTTGGTGAGTGAGACAAGAAGAGCTCTGTGTAAGCTCGAAAGCTTGTCCCTCTCACCAACAGAAGTTGGTCCAGTAAAAGATATTACCATGTTGACCAAACAATTTCAGAATATGACTGAGTAGGATTCATGTTTGATCCACATTGAAATGTTATTCCCCTTCTCCATGTGTGTGACCATGTATGGGGGAAGCCTAGTCCCCAGGCCATCACTGCCAGAGGAGGGAAAGGCTGGCTGTGGGGAGGGGAAGAGGTCGTTGGATTAGCACTGTGATGTTAACTCCCTGTCTCTGATGTGGCAGAGCTCTCTGACTGAGAAAAGGAAGCTGCTGGCTGGCCAGCACGAGGATGCCCGGGAGCTGAAGGAGAACCTGGACCGGCGAGAACGTGTGGTCTTGGACATCTTGGGCAATTACCTCTCGGAGGAGCAGCTCCAGGAGTACCAGCACTTTGTGAAGATGAAGTCCGCGCTTCTCATAGAGCAGCGGGAGCTGGACGACAAGATTAAACTGGGTCAGGAACAGCTCAAGTGCCTGACGGAAAGCCTCCCTACAGACTTCATCCCCACGGACACAACAGCAGCAGCGGCCCCAGCCACAGCCCCCCCGGGGGTCAGCGGTAGTTTACCTGCACCCTCAGCCTCTTCACTTTAACCTTTCCCTCGGGTACAGCTCTTCTGCTTGAGTTTATTTAATCGGAATACTTTTTGGAGAGCTCTCAACAATTACAATGGAGCGATGGGTTTAAAAGGAGAATTCAAGGAAGGAAAAAAAACAGTTTGCATTCCTCTCCCTATGCCATCACCCGGAGAGCTCACTATGAAAACTTAATCTAACCTGGCTCACGCTAGAGGGAGGTGAACGATTTTCCTGGCTACAAGGTATGAGGAGGAGGCACTTATTTTTGAATGGCCCAGCTTATCATGAACAAACATGTCATCTTTGGTAAGCCTCTACTCCCAAAGTGAGGCACTGTCGTTAAATAATGAAGGATCTGAAAGAATGAAGCCTTAAAAATTAAACCAACCCATGGTACTCCTGAACATTATTGATATTTATATTTTTAAAAAACAAGACAGAAAGTGTAAGTTGTTGTACATATGCTAGTCAGTTACTTGAGCCTTGGTTCTGTAAGTAGAAAATGCGTTTAATTTTGTATTTTGTGAAAACTTAACAAAAAGAGGAATCTCCAAAGATAGTCGCACCCTAGAATGGAGCATCTTTTCAGGGGCTTTTTACATAATAAAGGGCTACCAGAAAAAGCTTCAACCTGTTTCAACATTTGCTGAATGTACCAGTAAGTGTCCTTGCGAAGGAGACTTTGCCCAGCAAAGTATAATCTATCCTCTTCTGAATCTCGTGGTTTGATACATCCGGAGTTTAAACAAGCACTTGTGTGAACCAAGCAACTCAGGAGTCAAAGTTAGAATGAAGCAAAAAGATTCCCTTCTGGTTCTGGATTCACAGATTATTTAAGACAATACAAAGGCAAGGTCTGTGCTAAAAGCAACCTGAAGGTTGTTAGTTTGATTTGGGAGAGGGTCTTTAAAGGGCATTACATATAGGTTGCTTTTTCTAAAGGGGATGATGTACATACCAGCATATTTTTTTAAAACAGTAATACCTCGTTTATCTGGACCCATCTTATCTGAAATCCTCTAATGGCTAACAGTGGGTTACATGCCCCAGCGCGAATAGCTTGCATTTAAGTCTTCTGTCTACAGCCAGGGGGAAGGATAGCTCAGTGGTTTGAGCATTAGCTGCTAAATGCAGGGTTGTAAGTTCAATCCTTGAGGGGGGCCATTTAGGGATCTGGGGCAAAAATCTGTCTGGGGATTGGCCCTGCTGCGAGCAGAGAGTTGGACTTGATGATCTCCTGAGGTCCCTTCCAACCTGTCTATTCTAAAAACTCATTTGTCCTAGTTAGATAAATGGGGTTTTTGACTGTAGGGTTAGTGAGTCATTTCTCAGTCAGTCTAACCTGGGACAACCAAATTTGCTCAACTGAACATTACTTAAGCAACTTGCCCAGGGCTGCAGGTACTTTGCATTAAGCAAAGCAGATTGGAAATGGTCTCCTCTTTAAGGCAGTGGGTGTTATTTCACTTATGGAGCATTGAATTCTGGGACCTCTAGTTCTCCAAGGCGTTGCACATGTATCATCAACTGTTTCCACCACCACCACCCTCCCTATTAAAGATTGAGGGCGTCCCCAGACTGCATTGTAGAAATCCATGGGCTACATTTGACTCACAAGACACATTTTGGTCACTCTGGTCTAACCTCATAGAGATTTTATGTCGCTGCTGCTGCTGCTGCTGTTTAAGCTGCTCCCGTCTTGAGTGTGTGATTGTTCATCCCATCATACTGCAAGAGGGCCTCAGATACCAGTGCCCCCAAAGGCTCTGACGTGCATGGTTTGTAAGACCTTCATGCAATTAATTTATGTGTTTCAACAGTAAATGGTGAAAATGAGAGCGTGCACTGTCTCCACTGCTGTTTCTAAGGTCTTTTTTTCTGAAGTAACTGCTCCCTGCAGGCTTCAAATGTATTGCTGCCTTGGGAAGCATGGCATACAGTACTACTACCTTGCTGCCATATGAAATTTCAGCCCTCACATACCCTGAAGGTGATCTGCCCTGTGTGTTACAGGATGTCTTTGGAGGAACAAAGCAATTGCATGTCACTACGGCATGTGGAATTTTTTTGAAAGGAAGAAACTAGGGATAGTCCAAACAGAACAAAAAGGACCATTTTAGCTGCTTCTCGACGTGAACATGGTTCTGTCCCACAAAACGTTTCGTAAGGCCCCTCAAGCCAGAGAGAACCTCCCTTTAAAGGTCCCCTAGCTCTAGATAGGTCTGTCACTTTACTCAGTGTCGATTTGCACCAGCTGAGGATCTGGCCCTCTGGCTCATACTCCCCTTAGTCCACACGCTCAGCTTCTGGTGAAGTCAGTTGTCACTGTGTATATGCACTGAGGTTAGTATATAAGTCGTTTAGAGATTAACCTCCAATCACACAAGCAACTGTCATTGAGGAAAATGATCATTTACATTTATACAGCGGAAAGTAAATTACTGTCCATTCTGGAATTATAAGCATATATCAAAGAGAAAATGGATCCTTTCATTGTTACTGAACTCTGAGCAACTAGCACTGTCAGTACATTCATGTGGATGATGTATTTTGGGTACCCATTCCTGGCAATCTTCCTGAAGGAAGTTCCACCATCCCTTTGTCCTGTATTTCATTGCTATGAGTTAAGGTTCAGGTTTAAAGAAGGAATTTTGCACAACCTTATATAAGCATTGTTCTGCTGACTCTCCGGGGTTTTCGGAGTCAGCAGATTGGGGAAAGAACATTTTGACATGTACCTGGAGAAAATTAAACAGTGATCAGTCTCCATGAGTTTGCTTCTAAGTGCCTTTAGCTGAGAGAGGAAACCTATTTTTTGCCTCATTTCCCACAAAGCATTCCTGTTCCCTTAATTAGAAGTAGCATAAAGTGGAAGCCTCTTCCTTGTATAGAGAAGAACATACTGGAACAGCTGTGCGGGCCCGGTGCAGAGGCACATTGCAATGCTTGAAACAAGTCAGAACATTAGGCTTTCAGCCATGAGTGTAGCTACAGTGACATGGCTGCACCAGTGCAAACCCCTAATGTAGACACACTGAAAATGTCTCACACGGGGTAGCTTACCCAGGATGCCCGTCACAGTGTATCGCGGACTGCCCATCTAGACTTGGGGTTTGAACAGATGCAGCTGCAGCAGCACACCTCCACCAGTGTGGCTAAAAACTAGAGACAGTTCAGAAATTTTCATCCAAAGCAGCTGCGTAACTCTAGGAGCCTATGCCCCACTGATTGTCAATGGCAGTTCAGCTCCTAAAGTCACCTAGGTACTTTTGAAAATGTTACCCTAGATCTTTCATGGGGGAAATAATTCCCTGACCAGCTCTCTTTTGATTTGCTGTATCTCTGAATAGAGTTTCAGGGGCTGTCAGCTCACTAGCCGAGGGTGGGGCTGTATTTACTAACTGTTTAGAATGCTCTTTCACAAGGGTCAATATGCACATAGCCTTGAACAATCTCTCTGTTTGCCAGACCTGTGAGTAACAAGCAAACATGTAAACATTTGGCAAAATAGTTGTGTTTGAAACAGCTCAGAGTGTGTTTTCTGGGAGCAACTGTAGCAGGACGTTCCAGGACAGGCTTGTGAAAGTCCCCTGGCATGTTCTCACATGCTGACATATTCATGACCTGTGTGTTGTGATGGACATGGTTTGGTTTGGTTTCTTGGGGTGATTTGTCACAAGCGAGAGATGGGAGGAGCCCAGGAGTGGTGCAATTTTGCTTTTCTTTCTTTCCTCTGGGCAAGTCTGCTGAAGCCAAAAGTTCAGGTGGTGACAAGCAGACAGATCTTCTCCCTGTTCAGAAGAGATTCACCATGTTGTGTTTTACAAGGCTGGATTCCATTCAAAACTTAAGTCAACCACGTGAAAACATAATTGACAGCTTTGGGCTAGGACTAAATAAGGTATTTTCATGTACAGTTTTAAAGCAGCTTCCCTGTTTGGGATCCAAACACTCACTCTGTTCTCCCTTTGCCAGCTGAATCATGACTGATTTAGGGAAAAGGTACAGGTGCTCTTCCTTCTCCTGGGTGCCTTTGCACTACATTCCCACCCCAGCTCACATGCGTGGTTTTGGCCCTGGAGAGAGAGATCTTGCTGCTGACTCATTCTGTAATCTGATATCTTCCATATTCTGTTTTGATCTTCCTCCCTGCGGAACAAATCTGGACTAAGTCATCCCAGCTGTCCGAACCAGTGGGGGGAGGGGAAGCTGAGCCATTGGGAATGTTTTGTGCCTAGCCATCCTCGAGCTGTGGAGACAGCAGCACCAGGGCTCTTGCAAATCACTGCCTGCTGGCAGTGGATGTGGGTGCAGCCCCCAAGGTAGAGAAACCGTAACACCTGGCTTCTGTTGTCACTAATCTGTGCTCGTTCTGGGGCAGGCTGTCAGGTGAGTATCATAGCACTCCCCGAACAGATAGGTGGGGCCCTGTCCATGCTCGGCCCCCCCATGCCTTCCCTCTCCTGCTTCCTGCTCTGCGGCTCCCCTGTGCAGTGGCCCCGGCTCAGGCCGGGCCACCTGCCCTCATGCTCCAGCGCTGGGGAGAGCTGGGGCCGCTCTGCCTGCCTTCCTGGCGCTGGGGCTGCACTGCCCTCCCTCCTGGGGCTGAGGGGGGCTGGCACTGTGCCGCCCACCCTCCTAGGTAACGTGAGGTAAAATCCGAGTGAAGACCAAACAGTTTGGTTATCAGGTCAAGGTAAGTCCTAAGATCCCCCATAGTCTTTATCTTGACCTGCTAACTCATGAAAGCTACATACTGCCTCGTCTTCACTAGGATTTTACCTCAGCTTCGTTAAGAACATCCTGCTTTTCCCTAGTGAGGAAGCCCCTCGGTGGGGGACCTGCACGTCTCCTGCCCACACCTCTTCCTTTTCTGCCCACTGCTCCCCGGCCTGGCTTCGGAACACAAGCCTCAGCCCTTGGTGCTAAGGGGTCATGGCCCATATTTCCCTGACTCTCGTTCTCAGCAGACAATGCTCAAGGCCAGATTAACACATAGGCAACCAAGGCATGTACCTAGGGACCACATTCCTGGGGGGAGCCCAAAATGGACGGGCCAGACCTGAGCGGCACCGTGACTCTGCGCGCCAGGTTGCAAAGCCATGACAGAGGGGCAGCCGGGCCGAACCTGAAATGTACGTTTGTGTAGGGTTAACATGGCCCATCTTTCCTTGTGGGCAGTGGCTGGTTTATTCGATCCTGCTATTAAAACAACAATTCTGAAGAGCCCCCAACAGAATGCTGCTGTTTTAACTAATGAGACATGTGAGGTGTGGGGGAGGGGACTGCAGTCTCTATGCAGTGGATTGGGATGCAAATGTTCCTGTTTTAACTATTCCAATGGTGACCTACTTGTTGTTGGCCAATTTCTGCTGGTTCTCTCGGTAAGGAATGCAGGTCAGGCCTTCCGCTGGCATAAATCGGCACCGCTCCATTGACTTCAGCTGAGGTTCTGGCCTTGTGAAAGAAATTAGTGTCCTACAGCCCGAGGGGGTATTTTTGAAAAGCAGTGAAACTGTGTAAATGTCACTGCAGCTAGGGCTAGTGCTGTAGATTGGAAGAGGATGGAGGCGTGTGTCAGACAGCACAATCCTGCAGTGTATTGCGTAATTACAACGGGACTTTTAAATCAGCGCTTGGTAAATCCTCAAATACCTCCATTAACAGAGTAGTTACATGCTGCAGGGGGTGGCTGGAATTGCTTTCGGCTGTCATAACATGCTGTATGGCCTGAAATCAACGCAGTCCCAGTCATCAAAACTGGGATTTGCTTCCTTTAAAAACAGACAGTACAACGTCAATGGTGGAGGATGGGGAGGTGGATTCGGCAACCACACTTACAAGATTTTCCCCAGGACTAAAACCATGCCCAGGTTGGCTGATGAAAGGGACTTCATTTTCTGTGAACGTTAGACATGAGACCATCTGATAGCAAATGCCTTGTAGTTCCAGGCCTGATTCGCCATTGGCCTCTCCTTGGTGTGACTTGTGTAAAGTGAATGTAAAAAGCCAGCAGATCAACCTGATAGCATTTTACCCCCACTTTGCACAAGTTCTAAATGTCCGCATGTGGAGCCAGGCAGGGCCTTTCCTAGACAGGAGAGATCAAAAGTTTTTCCTAGTGGATCCCACAGTGGGGCCCTGCTCCATGCCTAGCATTCCTAGGTGCTATGGTAATACAAATAATAGATACTAATATTAATAAATGAAAATAAGCAGATTAGGGGCATATCTGTTTCTCATACCCAGGTTCCCCCACCTCTCCTACTGCCCTCTCCCAGGCTGGCCTGAAGGCTAGCCTCGATTAACAGATGAAAGGTGCTTCCATTATAACCAACCTAAAGTGTGTAATACAAACCCCAAGGTCAATCTCTTGGTATTCTGGCAGTGCGGATTGGCCGTGTTCTTGCAGCCTCGGTGCTCCCGTTTTCCCTCAGACTGCACTTACACTTGGGTAGGCCGTGCCTCCCTTGTCAGAGCACAACACTCAGGGGTTTTCTAATGCAATGTCACTGCCTCATGAAGATCACTCGTGTTATGTATTTGTATGTATTCATGCGGCTAATGTGGGCACCGGGATCCCCCACTTACCCCCAACAGGTGGAGACAACTTCTGCCCTCGCTAGTCATGAATCTTCGGTACACGTTGCCGGCATTTAACTGAGGGTAGAACTTGGCCTGTGAGGTCAGGAACAATCTGTTCAGCTAGGCCATAGCCAGACCAGCAGCCTGTCCACATGAGGCCAACACCATCTCTAGCTAGCATTGAGGCTCTTTAGCATCTCGTGCGCCAACACTGAAATCTTAACGAATGCCTCCTTCTCTTCCATGCCATGTTACCATGCAAAAAAAGAGTTGGAGCAACCTGCTTGTAGTGCCAAGATGAGGCACAGGTTCTTAGCTAGATTTGTTGTTTGATAGTGTTGCATTAGTTGCTGTCACCCTTTTGCAGTCTGTTGGAGGGCAAGGGGATTCGGGGGAGAAGAGAGAGAGATGCCTCTTTGGACTCTTTGGACCCAGGAATAAGGGCACAATTATTTTCCAGTTGATCATAAAGGAAATTTTGAAAGTTTGAGTCAGTCAATCTGATTGTTGCTTACAGACAATTTTACTTGCTTTTCACAGCTTGGCTACACGTCATATTTTCAGCTGCTTTCAGTGATTCTTAAAATGACTTTTTTCCTCCTATGTTGGGGTTGCCAGAGGTTGCCAATCAGTTTACAATTTAAGGTTATTGTTCTCATATAGCATTATGTGTAATTATTACTTGAAATACGTATTTGTTGACATGTAAGAACCACTTAACTGATACTGACAATAAAAGAAGTGCTACCAAATACTCCATAAACTGATGTCTCTTAAATCAAATGAAGGGGGAAGAGAAAGTAAAGGTACTTTTTTCCTTCTCATTTGTTCCAGTGCAAAAATGTGTCTTAGAATTGAAATCCAGAGAATCAAATCTTCAGCTGGAGTAAATAGGAACCGGCTTAAAGAGTTATTAATAGAGGTCAAAATACAGGAGAAGGGAGGTAATAAAAAATGTTGACATTTCTATTTGGCAGGATTCAAAATAGATCCATTTGCCAATTTTGGCAAAATTTTCCATTTGTTTTACCAAATTTTTCAAAAAATGTCTGTACTGACAATGCAGTTTGCAGTACAAAAACAGTTTTTGGTAAATGAAAACATTATTTGGATAAAAATAATAAAAAAAAAACATTGAAAATTTCAATAATATCGACGATGTTTTCCAAAAGTTTCATTTTGTAAAGGCTGTTTTTCAATAACACCACTTTTTTTGTGCAAATATGTCAACCAGCTCCCGTTACCAGCATGGCTAGTTAATGTTAAATGTTACATGGGTGGCTAGGCCCTTTTCCTCCTTGTTTAAATGTTTTCAGCCATGGCTAGCAGCATCATACCTTCCTAATCTTCACTTCCCCTGCAGGCTTCACTCTCCCCTGCCGTGACTTATCTTCACTTTTTCCAGACACTTTCCAGGGGTTAAGTAGACTATGCAGTTCTGCAAGATTCCTAGAGAACTTAGGAGTGGCCTACCTGGAGGCAGTGTTCTCTAGTGGACAGAGCACTGAACTCATGCTCAGGAGACCTGGATTTTATTCCTGGATCAGCCACTGGCCTGCTGTGTGATGTTGAGCAAGTCATGTCACCACCCCGTGCCTCAGTTTCCCCGTCTGTAACATGGGGCTAATGTACCATCCTCCTTTGTGAAGCACTTTGAGATCTACTGATGAAAAGTGCTATGTAACTGCTGGACCTTCTTGTTATCACCTTAAGCATCAAATTTGGAACAGCTGAAGGAACAAGGCCCTTTTGCTGTAATGCATTAGGAGGGTTAACTTCAATCACAAGCAACTGTGGATGGGGCAGAGAGTAAAGTGTTTTGCGTTTGCCCAGAGATGAAAGCGCAGAGTTGAATGTAGGCCTTTTTACCGCTAGGATTGAAACCAGGCTGACCACAACCATGTACAAACACAGTATTACGAACTGGGCTGCGGCTCAGTTTCCTTGAGCAGACTGGACAGGGAAACTTTTCTGAGAACCCTGTTGGATAGCCACACCATAGTCCCCACCTTGAGTGGGACTCCAAAGCATGAGCGCAACCACAGTCTGACAGGACTCTACGGTAAAAATTTCAAAAGCACTGGAGGGGCAGGGAGCAGAGAGTTAGACACCTGCACTGTACAGCTCCTAGCACTGGAGCCATTCCCATGCTGGGCTGCCATGGAAACAAACATACCTTTTGGTGTAGCAGAGAAAGCTCCCAGAATGCTCCATGCTCACGCTGCCCATGAGCTTCCCACACAGCTAGAGGAGGGGAGAGTGTAGCTTCTGGGAAGCTGTTTCTGAATGGGCTAGTTGGAGGAGCAGACCCCATCCATGCCCTAGGAGACAGGCATTTCTAAGAGCAAGCCTGCTCCCCGGTGACTCAGGCATCCTGCAGCCAGGGTGAGGCAGAATGATAGTGTCTCTGGTCCTGAGGAGTATGACAGCCTTCTCCCCTCCAGCCCCAGGTTCTTTGGGAAAAATTGCACCTCACTTGCTGTAGGACACCAGCTCAGCTTGACAGAAAACCTCCAGCTTCCCATCCTAGGAGGGGATAAAGTGTATTAGGCCTCCCTCTCCTCAGCACACTCCTCCAAGACAGCCCAGCCTTCCAGGAGTTGATTTAAGTGGAAGATTCAGGTATAGTCCATTTGTCGGGGACATCAGATCATTCTGCTGCCCCTCCCTACCCAAAGGGCTTGGGGTGTTCTGCTGTGAAAGGCCCAGCTGCGCAGCCAGAATGTTCCTGGAACCCCCATCTTTGATAATGGCCTTCACCTGAAGGCCTAGCCAAGGCATGATTGGGCCTTATTTGGCCAGAGGACCCAGCAGCAGTTGCCTCAGCATTGTCTCCTCCAGCTCTGGGGAGAGGGGTATTTTCTTGGCTTCGAGGCAGCAGCCGGGAGGGAGTTCAGTCTGGGCTGTGGGGAAGCAGACAGTTTTGCTGTAAGTATTCCTGCTGCATGCCTAAGTCAGAGGGCAAAGGCAGGTGATATGGAGAGGCAGTTTGAGTGGGTCCCAGTTTAGCAGGATTAGCCCCTATCCTGACTCCTCTCCCTCTTTTCAGGGGCACAGACAGGAGAACAACTAGCCAGCTGCATTCATTCAGTCTGTTCTCTGCCTTTCCCAGCTCCTCTCCTCTCTGCTTATTGGGGAGGTCAGCTCTCACCCCTGCCCCCATATTGCTGTGGTGCTGACCACCACCACAATCTCGGAATGCTGTGTGTAGTGGCCACAGAGGCTCCTCAGCCATCCCACTCTTATTTGGCTACATTGCTGTGAGGGAGGCTGGGGCACTAGCTGGAAGAGGGCATTTAGCCGAGTCAAGAAGAAACCTTGCCTCTGGCAGTGGCTAAGCAACACTTCAGTCAGCCGAAGCGAGAAGAGCAAGGTGGGAACAGCAGCATGCTCTCCCCCCCACCCCCCATCCTTTGAGCTCCACCAGACATAGTTTAAAAAGTCTCCCAGAGTTGGTGTGTCTCTCCCCCCGCCCCTAGAAATTGACTACTCGAGTGGTTTTAAAAAAAAAAAACCCACCCTAAAGTATTTCATTCCGCTCTAATTCCCACTCCCAGAGCCCCATTCCACCAACAGGGTCTCCCCAGCCCTGAGCTGGAGCACTTTCCCAATGACAAGTCCCCATTGACACCTGCCCAGTTAACCCCCCCGACTTTCTCCCCTCAGCAGGAGATCCATAAGAGACTCCTATGCTGCCCTCCCTCCCAGTGAGGAGCACCACTAGTAGAGTTGTGAGGAGAAAGGCAGTCCTTCAAAGCCTGAGCCACTCTGTCCAGGACTGCAGTCAGACCATACCTACCTGTCGTGCCTCCTGGTCTAACAACCCCAGCTATCAAAGAGGTAGGACTTGTACGCTGCCTGAAATCCAGCAAGCTAGGACAGCCAACCAACTCAGGGATTCAGCCCTAATGCCACAACTGCATTTAAATAGCTGAGCAGATGATCACTGCAGGAGGTGGGGGCAGTATCCTTTACCAGTGAGAAGTTCATGGGGGTGTGCAGGGGGGAAGATGAGTGGCGTTAATTGCCTCTTTCAGCTAAGAGGCAACATTTACACCAGGGCAGCAGCAGGACTGTTAGAATACCATCAGTTTTCTTGAAGTGGGGAATAGGTGTCTCAGGCTGGTGATTAGGTAAGTGTTGGCTCCTGGTGCAGTTAGCCGTTCCTATTTAGTGCAGAAGAGGCAAGCTGGCTAGAGCAGAGGAAATGGCACAGAGCGAGCCGACATGGCAAGTTTAGATTTATTTCACTGAGCAGGGAGGTGGAAGGAATAGGACTAAGCAGTTAGCTAAACTTAATGGCTTTGATGGCAAAGTCACCTTCCACAGCCAGGTACTCAATGTTCTCCAGGCCCAGCCGATTGGGGAACACGATCTCCTTGTCACCAGCCAGTTTCACGGTCAGCTCTGCTGTGTCAAAGGAGATGCAGATCTGCAAGGAGTAGGCACATTAGAACCAACAACGCAGGCAGCCAATCCCCATCACCTCTTAGAGCTGTGTTAACCAGGAGCCTCCCCAGACAGCATTAGCTACTCTTCCCTCGACTAGTGCCTGTCCTGAGGGGAGAAAGCCTGATCTCCCCCAGATCTGGCTAGAGGGTACCCCAAAATCTCAAGGGGCCTCACTGGTGCCTTCGCCCGAGTGAAGAGAGGCCTATTTAATTAGTGTGAAGTGCTTTGCTGTATGGCATGAAAAGTGCTGCAGGAATGTAGGGCTAGGAACCCCTGGGTCCAGAAGGACCCCGGCTCCACAAATCAAGTGTCCTCTTAGCACAGCTTTGTTCCCCACTCCTGGGCCCTCACCTCAGTCTTGTTACCCTGCTGGAAGGGGAAGTCCGTCTCCCTCTCCTCCGTCCCCCACATCCCATCCTCCATGGAGTTGCACACAATGACGTTCACATCCCCGTGGCTGTTGAAGCGTGGGTTGAAGTGCAGCACCAGGTTGCTGCGGTCCTTCCCCACATTCACAGCAAACCTGGCGTGGAAGAGACAATCAGACAAACAATCACACTATGCAGCCCCTCCCACCGGAGTCTGGATCCATCATCTCTGTAATGCAACAGAGAGAGCTGTAGATGTCCAGCGGCAGATTCACCTCTAGCACCTACCCTTGTCATGTGCTAAGGGAAGAAGTCAATCCCCAGTGGTTACCTAAACGATGATGTAACATCTAACCCCTCCCAGGCTTCCCAACTCACCTCTTGGCTTCCGGCAAGATCTTCCCCTTCACTTTGATGCACTCTCCAGCCTGGATATTCAAGTGAGTAGCAACCAGTCCCTTAGGGAGTCAAGCCACAAACATATTAGCCTGCCCGCTCAGGGAACAACAGACCTACTTTCTCGATTTGAAGGGAGGGGCAATACCACAGGGGACACAAGAAATAAGTGCTGAGTGTGACCTGGAGGCAAGACAAGTTCCAAACCAGCCCCGATGTCAGTCAGCGACCAGAATCATTAACATGCAACCACAGTTCAGTGGCCTATGAAATGAGGGTTGTTGGTCTCCGTCCAGTTCCCATGGGGCAAGACTCCAAGTGTTCCTAGCCACAGGCACTAACTGGCCTGATGGCTAGCAGTCTGTCCAGAGGTCAAGGACTGAATGGGCCAGAGACTGGACTAGAGGTGCCCTCATTAGCTGCAGCCCATGGGGATTTGGGGATGTAACACACACCGGGAAGCCTGCACGGCTGCTCCTGCCACCACTTAGCCTTTCCCTGCACTGGAGTTAAGAGGGCTCAATTCTTCCCTGGGAGTCTGACTAGCATTTTTCCCTGGCTGCCTGTCTAAGAGAAGCCACTGTTCATTTCTCAGGCACCCGACCCTTTAGCGGTAACTTCCCCGGCCCGCAGGAATTTGAGACTTAACCCTCTTTTAATCTCCCCTCCCCCATTTAAAGCCATGGCTGTTACTGTGCGGCCAGCCATGGTGCAAATCTACAGCCCACCAGCTTGCTGTGCACACTGTCTTGTCTAGACGCTGCTCCTGCGCACTGGAAGCCCTGGAGTGGGGCTTGGCTTGCCAGCTGAAAGCGCTTGCCCATCAGCCAGCTTGCTTGCATACATCCCAGCCTCCACTGCAGAGGAGGAAATGAAGGACATGAAAACACCCACCTTCAGCCCATCGCTACCCCGTCTCCACCAGGGGCCACCCTCCCCGTGCAAGGGGCAGCCGCTAATCCTGAAGGGAGGTGACTTAGATAAACAACCTCCATATCCAGCCTGCGTCTGGACAGAGGCCCCATTCCATCCCCTGCATCAGAAACACAAATGCCCTCACCTGAGGAACTATTGGAATTTAGCTCCAAACATACCTCAGTAATGACCTTAAGACAGAGACCTGTCACAGCCGGGGTTATATTGCATTAGACCAGTGGAAACAGTAGCATTTGCACCAGTATCACCTCCTCCAGTTTTGGAGAGAGGGTCATTTTCCTTCATTTGGATATAGATTTCCCTTTTACCCCCTCCTCCAGGAGGTGGGAACGAGACAGTTCAGAGCCTAGGAACAGCTGCGACATTTCTCTCTTCCCCCCTCACCGCCAGGCAGACCTTCCCAACCCCTGTGTTACAGGGCACATGGAGTCAGTGACGAAGGGAGAAGCCAGATCTCTCAATTTAGTGGAGCTGCCCTAGGCGCTGGCTGTTCCGGAAACTTGAACTGTCCTCATTTTAGTTGGATCAGCCAAGAGGATATCCAGCCACCTGCACAGATCTCCCATTTTCACCAGAATGCTGAGGTCAGACCAGCTACTATCTGCAGATTGCTAAACAGCTTATCACCATAGTATCTAAGCCCTACTTATCCTGGCTCCCTAGTCATCCCCTTTTATTCTGTTTCTGGAGCACAGGCTGGAACATGGTCGGATCGCAGAATCGGGGAGGAGGCAGCCACCAAGACTGAGGAAGGTAGGCAATATTTAAGAGCGGCATTTCTGAGTTAGAGAGGGCTGAAAGGCCAAGGTTGGGTCGATGACCTGCCCCTATCCTGTAGTGGCTGAGTTGAAGGGGTTTTATTTTAAGTTAAAAGAACAAAAAAAAAAAAAGCTTTATACAGGCATGAAATGTTTTACAGTCTTAAACAACTGTTTTTTGTAAGAGTTCACAAGAAAAAAAATTGTACTTTGATATTCTTTCCAGACTGTCTAAGACATTGGAAACATTAGTATAGTTACTGACACTACAAGTGCTGAAAACTGTCAACATAAATAATAAGTGGCCCGTCGTGAACACTTCAAAACAAAAGCTACTTGGAAATATCTTGCAAAATAAAAATTCATCCATCTCTAGTGTTCCTTCCCGCCAACGTTATAGTCCAATCATGCATTTTCCTACTCTCGCTGACCTATGGCCCAACCCAATACCTACATTTCCCCTCAGAGAAATTCTTCTATTCCATGATGCAACAGAATAAGAGCCCTGCAGCTCACCCTGGGGGAGCCTTAAGAGAGAAGTCACATGAGTGGGGTGTATGTGTACCAGAAGTCTGGTCACCCAGCAGGTGATCCACAACTCTCCCAAACACCCTCACCGGCAGTTAACCTTCTTCCAGGATTCCACACCTAGCTAACTATCCCCTTGTCTTGCAAGTAAAACCCAAACCCTTTCCAGCTCAACAACCTCCGCTACAAAGAGACAAGACTCACACACTCCATGCTGCTGACTGAAGCCACCAAAGTTAGGACAACTGCTTGCTTTCCAGTTCCAAGCTTCAGCTGTGTGACTCGGCACTATCTCTACGGGGGGGCCTTTAAACAGCTGGCCTGGGCAGCAAAGGGCTCACATGATTAAATGAGTGGGTGGGGCTGGTGGAGAGTCGGTTCTTCTTCCAAAGTTCAGGCATACAAAGAGAGACTAGCAGACCAGCATCATTACAGTATTTGGTTTGCAAGACTGAGCTTTTTCAGCCGAGCAGTAGCATTTGCACTGGCTGGCAGCAGCGCTGTTTCTGATCAATATCCCCAGTGTGCTTTAAAGAGACAGAGACCATGCGTGAATCTCAGGGATGGTAGTTATAGAATCGTTTGCTCCTGGAACAATTCACCGCACCCCTGCTAGCTAACTGAAAGCCAGCCTGTCCACACATAACCATCCCTCCAGCAGCTGCTATTGTGGCACCTATCCTACAGTTCGAAGCCCAGCCAGCTCCATGCGTGCAGTGTTGTGCTTTTGAAAACATACTGGCTAAGGTAGGGGTGTGGGAGCCTAAAGGATATGGTTCGAATCCTGGCTTTGCTGCTGCGTCTCCATTTACCCATCTGTAAAATGGGAGAAATAATTCTCATCTCTCTGACAGAATGTGTGTAACGAGGCCTGATGCTTGCAAAGCATTCTGGGATTCTTCAGTGGAAGGGGCTATAGCAGTGTAAAGTATTATTGCTATTGGCAGTTAAATAGACGTATGGCTATAGACAAGGATGGTATTAAAAAGTGTGTCTAAAAATCGCGGCCGTTCGTGTGGGGCACCAGTAAAACAAACTGGGAATCCAGCCCCCAGCTTTTTCACACAGCGTGGCCTAGCCAGTTTTGATCTGCCTGCACTAGAATCCGGGGGTGGGCAGGAGCCAGGCTGTGGTGTGAGCTGAGGAAAAGACGTGGCAGAAGGAAATGCAGCCAGCAAGGGAAGGATTGTTTGTCGGTGAGCCGCTACCACACGTTATTCCCCTGTACAGGTCTCTTGGCAGAGCCATCAGAATTCTGCAAAGAGGAGTCGGGAGAGATGGGTTTTGTTCCTGGCTCTGCCGTGGGCTTTCCAAGTCACTTAGGCCCAGATCCACACAAAGATATCCACGCTGCAGCTGGGAGCCAGCTTCCCAGACAGGGACTAGTGCACTCAAAATAGCAATGTGGAGGTTGTGGCGTGGGCCAGCCTGACACTCTGGGACCAAACTCAGGTGGCTAGCTACATCCACGCTGATGCTGCCCATCAATCGGTCTAGTCTACCCATGATGGGAGGCATGGTCCCGGCTGGAGTGTAGACATACCCAAAGATATTTAGGCACTTAACTGCCACAGTCAGTGTTAAGTGTAACTAAATACCTTTGAGGATCTGGGCCTTAACTCCTCTGTGCCTCGATTTCCCCCTTGGGGATTACTAGACCTACTTTACAGTGGTGGTGTAAGAGTTGGTTAATGTTTTGCAAAGTGCTTTGTGAGCCCTTCAGATGGAAGCTGCTCTAGAAGGGCAAAATACCATTATCTGTTTGGTGAGCAATGACTAACGGCTGAGATGGCTAACCACAGACACAGAAGGGCTGTCAACACTGGACTTGTTTAGGGCCTGGGTGAAAATGAGCAAAGGAATTTATGGCTGAATAGCAGAGAGAAATGTCCTGCCAGTGGGGTCTACATCAAACTCAAGTGTCCCAAACTCCCTCTTCTATTAATCACCCTCAAATCCCAAACCTTAGTTATCTGAATGTCCAAGTGTCCCCATGACAGAGTGGGAATCACGCCTGTACTGCCTTTGAGCTGGGAAATTCTCCCACCCCCATGGGAAGTGCTTCTGAAAGCCACATCCCATCAGACAAAGCACTAGAAGAAATACTGAGGGAAACTATACTTTGTGAGGTAAGAAGATGGACTGTGGGCAGGCCTCTTCACACATGCAGATGCCCCACTGAAATCAAAGGGCTTTGCATGGGCACAAGGGGTCTCTGTGTGTGGAGCCTTAGTGACCTATCTCCTGCCTGCTTAGGGCCTGATCCAAAGCCCATAGGACCTGATCTACACACCAAAGCTGCACTGGCTTAACTAAAGGTGTGGTTTTTCAACTGATTTAGTTAAACCGTCTCATTCTCCCGTGCGGAGACTCAAATCAGTTTCTGCCTGTCTGATTTATAGGGGGTTAACTTGCATTAGTGAATGTACAGGTGCAAGCTCACCGGATTAAAAACGGTTTTAAACCAATATAAAAGCTTCAAGATGGGGGTTTGCCCCAGTTGGACTCAGTTGGTTTTCAAACCAACGTTAATTAAACTGCCGTGAAATCTGTGTGTGGATGAGGCTGAGTGCTCTGATTTCCATTGGTGGTGGTTGGATGTGTGCGGCCCACTATAAATTCTGTCCGGGTTTTTGTGGTGTTTTACATTCAAATCCATGGCCAAATCAGTGTAATTATTCCAGAATAAAGTCACTTCTATCCCAGAACAGGAGAGTTATTCTGGAATAGCTAAATCATATTGGAATAGTTATCCCAGAATAGCTATGCTGGTGAATTTTGTGTCATGTGGCACAAGACCTAAACAACTTGGAAAGGCCTTGCCACTAGCATTTTCTCTTCTCCCTAACCCTCTGCTCCCTCCCTTCATTATTCCTGGAGCTCTGCCATGATTGTCTCTGCAAACCAGGCTGTTCCTTCCCCCGGCCCTGTGGTGCCACAGCCGTGATTTGCTGGTGTCACTGCTTTCACTGTTAAAGCACATCTTTCTCATGAACAGCCTGCTGGTCTAGCCTCAGCTACCTGGGCCCTTAAAAGCTGTTCCTTCAGACAAGGCGATAAGCTTTATAATTGCAGAGGCAAACCGAACTGAGGATTTTCCTCAGTGCACCAGTGGCAACGAGGGGTTGGAATGATGTTCAGGACCAGAACGGGGTCAGCAGCAGACCCTCTGCTCTGTGCTAATGTAATGTGCCACCGCTCTCATGCCAGACTGAGGGAGCAAAGCACTCGGCGTGGGGTCAGAGGAGAAATCTGGAAGTGTCTGCAATGCCAGACTGGCTCCCTCCCCCCTAGAAGATTCTTCCACAAACCTCTCTTCCGTGGGGAGGGGAAGGAAGAACTCCGCCCCGCCCCACTTTTCCACCGGGTGAGAGAAAGAAAAGGACCCCTGGCAGCTCCCCATCCCCTCCAAGGGCTTTGTAGCAGGACAGATGGGGAACCCTCCTCTCCGCGTGAAAAAGAATTTGCTCAGCACCTTGTATCCTCTGCATCACACATGAGGGAAGGGAGGGAGAACCCATCACCTTCATCTCCATCCAGGGGGAAAAGGGACTAAACCAAAGCCCCTTTTCCACCCACACCCCAGACTCCTTCTGCCGCTGGGGGTGGCTCTGTGCCTGGGGATGCCATCCAGGTGGACAGCCCCACCAGCAAAAAGAAGTACAGGAGTACTTGTGGCACCTTAGAGACTAACAAATTTATTAGAGCATAAGCTTTCGTGGACTACAGCCCGCATCCGAAGAAGTGGGCTGTAGTCCACGAAAGCTTATGCTCTAATAAATTTGTTAGTCTCTAAGGTGCCACAAGTACTCCTGTTCTT